>NW_022146261.1:3640280-3645506 GCF_002938485.1 Sitophilus oryzae | reverse complement strand
GTTAGATATTTCTTTTTTGTTTCTATGGTCTGATTGCTAAAAAAACAATATAAAGATAGAATATTTTTACTTCGTTATAAGTTCATCAGATATGTACTAATATAGACTGATTTCTTCTCTCGTTTTATTACCTTGTTTTTGATTATACCGTTGTATGCTTGATTTATTTTTATTTTTTTTTAATCTAATATCTGATTGGCTGGTATTTATTCGCTGAACGAGAATTATATGTCATTGTAGATCAATTTCTCTTTTAAATTTTCTGTGCACATTATTTTTGTTTAGCGTCTTATATGGCTTCAGCGAGCAGTAATAAAAATAAATTTTATTTTTCTCATTTTAAGATAAGATCACTATGTTCAGATTTCGACAGTTTTTCTGATTATGTGGCGGCACACAGTGGATCGCGTATATGGCAGAACAAGAAAAAAATCATATTATTTGAACGACTGAATTAATTTGAAAAAGAATAAATTGGTACTACTCTTTATGGTGCCTCATAATATAGAAAGAAGTTGCATTTTGTTAGGGGGTAGTTAAAGGGTTAAGAGGTAGGGTTAAAAAAATTGAAATCATGGAGCTAAAAAAAGAAAGTTGATATATTTTTTTACAGATTAAATTTATAAAAAACAAATGATTTAGCTTCTTGCTTTATCTCTTTATAGTAGGATAAAGCCTAATGATGTCAAAAAATTAAGGCCTGTTTGTTATGAACAGTATAATAATTACTTATATAATATATAGAAAATTATAGACACTCACAGGCAAGCTATTCCAAAAAATTTATAAATATTAATGAACGCAATAGTTTTTAGAAGAAATTGATTACAATATATACAATTAAAGTATATTATATGTTAATCTAAAATAATAATAAACGTATAATTTTTGAAAGTAAACGAAATTAAAAAATTACTCCGATATTACTCTACAATCCCTAATATAAAAAGCTAGGTACTTTCCTGTATAGAATCATTTACGATAAAGGTACAAAACCTCTAAAATAATTAAAAAATGTTCATGTAACAAATAAAACAAACAAACCCTTTAAAACCTAGCGATACATGAAAATTTATTTAAAAAATTAAAAAAAAAAATGAATATCTACACGTATCCGAAGTAAGTATATAATTTTGATCTTGGATAAAAAAGAATGTCCAAAAAGCAATGAAATAAAATTAATCTATATCTTCATCACTTAGATTTAGATGTAGCCCTTCCATATTTATTAGGTCTTGATCTGAGTCAGAATTATGATTATCAAATATAAGATCCTCATTAATGTCACCAGTTTCAGTTTTTGTTGTCGTAGTTTTTCTTAAAGAAGCCAGGTACGGATCAGAAATTGGTAATAAACTAGTCATCAAGTCTCTGTTGGAATTTTCTCTTGAACATTTTCTGGTATGATGTAATCTTAATTTACGGACTTCTTTGTGACGGGCTTCTAACGCAATCTTCTCCAAGTTGTCCAATGGGCAAATCAAAATTTTTAATTATGTCTACACCATGTACAAGTAACTTATGGATTGAACTAGGCATATAGAACCAATTATATAATTGCAAATATAACTGAAAAGTTTCTTTTAACAAATTACTAAATTTTTCCAACTGAATGTTTTGCCCGCAATTTACAATTCTTATAATTTTGTGAAACTTAATTATGAGGTTTTCGTCAATTCCGGTAATAGAAGAAGAAAGAGAAGCATTTTTGAAAAAGGTTCTACTAGTGTTCCCGTCATTTGTGGATCCAAACCCGGGTTTAGGTTTATCCACTGTTAAGCCCATTTGTTTTTTAAATTCCGATTGTATCCTTTTTTTCGTTTCTTCAAAGATTAATTTATTTTCTTTAGTTCTCACTTGCCAGCATTTTATAGGTTTGAACACAGCGATGACACTCAAATGTCCTAATCCACAAATGAAGGGATGATATACCAAATCTAAGGTTGTCCAGTTTTATTGTTTTTTTTTATAAACTTCAAAGGAATTCATTTCTATGGGTGAAGCACCACAAATAACGCATCTTTGCATACTGTGAGTGTCTGATAATATATTTACAGTACTACCGTCCAGCATAGATAAAATCATGTCATAATTTATGCAGAGTTCTATTCCTTTAAAGTTTAAACTAAAATCTTTAAGATTATTTATATTAGTTTCTAGTTCTTTTTCTTCTTTTTTTACCAGAAGAGCATTTTCTTTTAAAAATAAAAATTTCATCGGCCTACAGAAAAAAGTTGAGGATGGGCGAGGATTACACCACAACGTCTTGTTTGAATTTTGATCTACTAATTTTAAGGGAGATAATGCAATAAGAAAGAAATATTCATCTGTCAGTGTTTCGTCTTGAAATTTTTGTTTGTAAGTGCTGTGGCCGAAGCTTCCATCGAAGCCATATTTATAAGTTAATTTAAGCTTAGCATTTTCTTGCAAAAGTGAAATATCAAGTAGTTTTAAAATTCCGAAACTGGTAATATTAAGGAGTTCTTGAAGGTCTACTGCGCACATATACTCATTTACTATTATTTTTTTTGGCAGAATGTTAGATTTTAATTGATTTATTTTATATAAACTGGGAAAACAATTATTATGCAATGCATTTACATTTTCTCGTAGAATGGTATATTTACTTTTAGATAGATCTAAATCTAATATTAGAGCTAATGATTTTTCGACCGAAAAAGCTTTTGATGGCTTAACTCTGGTTTTTGCATTAAGGCCCGAGATACGAGCAGATTCTTCGGCTGCAAAATGTAGTTCTTCATAAGAGTGACTTGAAACTAATTCTGCCACACGATTTTTTTTCGCCTTGTGTCCACATTCTTGAAATGGTTTTACAGGACGACCACGACTAGTAGAAGGCGACTCCAATTCTAATTGATCAGCTGCCACTGTCTCTGGCAAATAAAATTCTTTTTCTAGCCAGACCTGGTTTTCGCTACAAAACCTGTCATATTTTCTTTGACATTTTCTATACCGCTCGTTCATCTTGAGACAATACATATGGGCAGCTTCTTTTATTTTCTTCTGAAAACTATCCAAATATTCTATATCTCCAAAAAAAGTTAAAAGTTTGTGAAACACTGCGTGTTCTTTGTCACACGACTTGCTATTTTTCCAAGTGAATAGCAAGTCTTGATTTGTTATTCTGATACGGGTGCCTAAAAAAATAATTTTTGGGCATTAGCGCACACTTGCGCAAACAGTGACATACATGGATTGGGAGGGAATGAATTGTAGTTTATAATAACGGAAAAACTGGAGAAGGCATTTTAGGGCAATTTTAGAAAACCCTACTTCAAAATAGAAACCATCAAAAGATTATAACCAACGACTTGTTTTCATAAAAATTAATTATTACAATTAAATAGCATTCATAATTTTTATATATATTGTACATACCTAATACTTTGTTGGCCATAGCGCGCGAAATTTGATGGTCACTATCACGGTGTAAAAATAAGGACTAAAATACGTGGACTATACACTATTTTGTCGCAACACATTCTTGAATGTTTCGATAAGGTTTTTGTGGAATGCTGATATCATAAATAATTTTTTTTCAGATTATTAATAGAACTGGTGTATATACTTTATAATTATGGTAAAAATTTAGCTATTCTTACATAGTTGATTTACTATTTTTTTCCATTGGTCGATCCACTGTGCGGCAGAGGCGTTTGATATTTATGGCCTCTCGGAAGCATGGTTTGGTTTAGTGAGCCTTTGAGTAGCAACAATTTTAAAATACATAACTATAATCTCGTTCGCAAAGACAGAGATGGCCGCGGTGGCGGAGTGGCATTTTATGTTGCCAATTCTTTAAAATTTCAGGTAATCGATACACCTGCCCAGCAGAGTGCCCTGGAACAACTTTGGTACTAAAATAAATGGTAAAATTATTTGCTTCGGGACATTATACCGACCCCTATGGCCAATTTGGCATCTTCTCTGGATGATCTGGAGAATGCTATTGTTAGTTTTTTGCCTGATTGCGATATTGTCATGTTTGGTGGTGAACTTGGAATGTGGATTAATGTGGAAGCGGGAAGATCTGGTTCTCTGACCATTATATCAATTCTTTCATAATATACATTTAACGCAATTAGTTGCAGTCGCACACGTATTTCTCCATTCGGGGGTAAATTAATTGATGTTTTGGTCACATCTAACCCAAAACTAATATCAGATGTGCAGGTTGTTAATATGGATAATATATCTGACCATCATCTAGTATTAACCAGATTTATCTTCAAAAAAATCGTGTGCCCATATCCTATCGCACTTATCGTCATTATTCACATTAGATAATGCTCGCATACTCAGTACTCTCGTCATTACACATGTGAATCATTGTTTAAATGCGCGTTTTGGCAAAACAATTTTAATATAAAAAAAAAAAAAAAAAAAAAAAATTTTTGCAAAAAAACTATAAAGACATATCTTAATATACATGTCAGCTCTACATTAGGCAGTGTATTCATAAAGCCGATAGTCGTTTTATCTTATAATCTCCACCTAGGCGCTGCTCGTCTGCTGGAGTTGAAGATATTACATGATTCGAATTGATATAAGATAAGATAGCTCTGCGCCAGACCAGGCTTTCACAAGATAAGAGTTGCGAAAAATAGAAGTAGGCATAGATACCATACTGTCATATGAAATGACTGAGCAGATCCTAATTTCTTGATATAATTTTTTGGGTGAACAACGTGCGTAACGAGGAATCTCGCTATGAAGAATAGCTTAATCATTTGATGTAGTCTTCAAATTCTTAAATACTCAAAAGACTGTACTCTGTATTAGGACAATTGGGAGTGTAGTTAAGTAAACATCATTTCACTGATTAATCCATAATAAAAAGCTCCTGTGAGTCTCTTAGCCTGTTAGCATCTTCAGAGACCTGTCTGTTATGTAGACTCTGTTAGTTGTGTAATGAATTGAAACTGAAGCTCTCGATGCTTATATCTCTGTTTAATATTTAATTAAGAAACAGGATTAAAACGTCCAACAATGAGGCCTGTGAGATGCGCTAGCTGCAAGCTACTAAAGAGTTACAGTTTATAAGTATATAATGACTAATCTAATAAGAACTTACAATACCAATCAGCACAATGCTGTGTTAATATATTGAAGAATGGTTATAATTGAACGTCGATAAGCTATACTGTGCTCAAGTTTCTACTCTCTTCAAGTTTAGGAACCAGTAACATAGCTCTGCTCCATCGT
>NW_022146261.1:3525982-3639591 GCF_002938485.1 Sitophilus oryzae | reverse complement strand
CCAGTTACGTATTGCTAGTCTGAAGGTGTAATGCTCCTCAGTGAGATTACCCTCATCCGCAAAGCGGGTTTCGCCAAGAGCGGCAACATCTATATTTAGCCGGTGGAGTTCCTGGGAGACCAGTGCTGTTCTTCTCTCTAGTCGATTGGAGTTTGTCCTGTCCAGTAGAGTGTGGACGTTCCACGCCGCAAACGTGAAACATTGATGTTTTTTGTTTCTCCGATGATACGCTCGAGTAGACACCTCCCGGAGATCCGATTGAGGAGGTATTTTACCTCCGGACAATAATTTTGTTCCACTCGAATGTTCCATCATTGATGTGTGTTAGCTGTGTAAAAGGGTTTACTGTGACGGCTACGCTGCCGGACAGTTTTGGCTGCAACTGTAGCACTGGATGGCTATGGCACAGTGAGGACCGCGACGATAGTTCCCTTGTGCTACGTTCTCGGCCGGCTAGGAGCAGTTCACTACTCCTCTTCCCCAGAAAGATGGTAGGTCCGAGGGTTATAAAAGTAAGGTTATACTGCCTATACTCGGACGTCAGAGCCTCGTTTGTGTAAACAGGGTGCACCACGTGAAGGTGAGTTGGACTCTTTGATAAGCTATTAAATGTATCGCTTCGGTCACCCCTTGCACCCCCTGGACGCCGGCTGTATCTTAGAAACTACTTATCGTACAACTTTGGGAAAAAAATTCGTAAAGTAAATCGATCAAGAGAAATCGCTGGAAATTATTTTCAAATTCGAAAAATGTCCGCTAGAGAGCGTTTCTCTGATAGCCAATCAGAAAACAGGGTTTTTCTTAAAAATATGCAAGTGAACAGGTATTTTAAATATTACTTTTGTAATCATCGAAAAAGTAGTAAAATAGTAAATAAAGGCTTTTTTCGGCTAGCCCAAATTATAGATCTGCGCTTTTTTTTATACCTTTACGTACGGAGTGTGGGACTCAATCTCTCCTTAAGCTGTCTGGAGGACACTACCCACTAAACGTCACCCCCTTGCTCCTGCCACGTCTACCTGGACCCGCTGGACGCATCTCCTCAAGTAGCGCCGGACTGTTCCTTTTTTGTCATTACCCCTGCTCTTCACTGTATTTTGCCTCTAGTATATTTTGGGCCAGTTTTGAGATGGCTTCAAAAGTTTTCTCTTCTTTCTGTTACCGATTTTAAGAAGGTATCTGCGAAGATGTTGCCACCAATCGTCATGCGTACCTCACATCTGTCCTGTTCCCATCTTGGACAAGCAAACATTGTGTGTTCTGGGGTATCATTGGGTTCAGCACAGTATCGGCATTCCGCGACTTCCCTCTTTTCAATTTTACACAGGTAACTCCCAAAATTTCCGTGGCCACTCAATATTTAAGTAAGATAGAAGTTTACCTCTCTGCTTTCTTTGTTAAATCCACATATTTATATTTGGGATGAGCTTATGTCCATCTTCCTTTTTGTGCTACTTCCCATTCTGCCTGCCACTGCTGCACTGTGCGGTTTCTCTCCATCTCTCTGTTTGCCCTGGTTTGTACTTCACCCTTGAGAAAGAGTCGTTCTCTTTCTCTTGAGAGAAAATGCAAGGGCACCAGACCCGATATCACCAAGGCTGCCTCAGTTGAAGTAGTCCGATACGCCGAGCAGGCCCTCAAAGCCATGACTCTCTGTGCGCCTTCAAGTCTTTTTTTATTTACGTGCATATTGGTTGCTTCGTTCCACACAGGTGCTCCATACATAATAATATTCTGGCACGCATATGCTAGCACTCTTCTCTTTGCTGGTGTTGGGCCCCGAACGCTTGGCAGTATTGCGGACAACGATTTAGCAGTTCGTTGTGATTTCAGACACACCTCGTTGATGTGCAGGCCCATCGTGAGTGCACGGTCTATGTGGAATCCAAGATAGTTGACTTGCTTTACTGGATTTATTATTATATCCTTAAAATTAAACCTTATATGGTCAACTTTTCTCTTGCGGCTCAGTAAAATCGCCTCTGCTTTTTCCACAGCTATTTCTAGTCTGTGCTCACGCATCCATCTGGCTATGATCTTTAGTGTGTCATCCACAGTCTGCATTAGGTCGAGGTCGTTTATTTTGTTATTATCACAGCAAGATCATCGGCATTACAGATCAACTCTGTCCCACCTGATACAGTAAGCTCCATGACACTCTCGTATAATATGTTCCACAAAGTTGGCCCCAGCACCGAACCCTGTGGGACGCCACCGAACACCTCTCTTTCATCTTCTCTATTGAGAACTATAAATGTATTATCAAGATAGCTTCTTATTATGTTCACCAAATAGCCAGTTATGCCCCATCTTCTAAGATCTTTAATAATTATTTCCCATGACGCGCAATTAAATGCATTTTTAACGTCGACTAAAATCAAAGCATTATGCCAAGTGGCTTTTCTTTTCACGATATCCGATATTTTCTTCATTGCATGTGGTAGATTTTCCCTTTACAAATCCATACTGGTTTTGATGCATACCATTTCGTTTCTTTCTAATTTCTTCCAAGAGTCGCGTATTGATGAGTTTCTCATAGACTTTCCCGATTACATCAATGAGGCAAATCGGACGATATTTTGGTGGATCATTTAGGTGCTTCCGGGGTTTCTCTATTAGGGTTAATTTGGATCTCTTCCATTCTTTAGGGAATTCATTTCTCTGAAGAAAGTTATTGAAAAATGTTCTAAAATATTCTACATTGTCCAATATTAGCGTTTCTATCACATTTGGTGGCAAATTATCACAGCCCGGAGATTTGTTAATTTTTATATCTTTGGCGGCATTTATTATATCTGAATCACAAAAATATCACATTCTCTTATCACAGTTTGTATATTATTTGGTTGAGTCCAGGTTTGTCTCTCATATACAAATAGAGCCTTAAACTGTTTGATTTTTTCTTCTGGGTCCATTTGAACTCTGGGTGGCATTTTTTTCAGCTGGGATCTTATTATCTTATATGCTTGACCGTAAATATTTTCTTGTAAGTCATCGCAGAGTTTTTCCCATGAACTTATTTTGGCAATTCTGATCTTTTGAGACAGATCCCGCTTTGCTTCTTTGTAGGTACGTTTATAGAGCTCGCGAATATCATCGTTTCTTGTTTCTCGTTGAAACCTTCTTCTCTTTTTTTACTTCTAAAATATTTGTTTGGATATCTTCGTTCCACCAGTACGGCATCTGGAAGTCTTCATCACAACGGACAGTCGGAGTACCTTTATGGTATGTTGCGCGGGTATTTTTTGCCATTTTTGTAAGCTGACATAGTTGGTGACTTGCCCGGTATGCTATATTTGAATGCTTCACTAAACTTAACCTTATTAATTTCTCCATATTTATACCTGAACAATTTTTTCCTTGCGAGTTATCTGATGGTATTTCGGTAAAAATAAACTTGTGCTCTGTTACATCCGGATCTTCAAGGACTTGCCATATGGGTTTCATTTGCAGTAATCCATCGCATACTATTGACAGATCAATATACGATGTGCCAGATGTTCTAACCAAGGTTGGGTAAATTCCGTCATTTAGTACGGTTAGGTTATTGATCTCGCACCATTCCAGTACTTCCCTGCCTCTTCTTTCAGTGCGATTTCCTCCCCAAACTTCATGTTTGGCGTTAAAGTCTCCAGTGATCAGTAATTTTGTACGAGGATGTTTCTGTTTCAGCTCTAAGGTGGCCTCTTGCAGTTCAAGCAATGCGCAGAAGCTGTCAAAAGTTATGTTTGGGCTCAGGTACGCTGATATTATACAAATCCCTAAATATCGTACACTAACATAACAGTGACCAGATTTGTATTCCAGGACATGCAAGTTCTTATTAAAGTTTATGATCATAGCGTCAGCATTCTCGTCAGCATTCATATGGTAATAATTTCTGTTGCCATTTCTGCATATTTTCTTATTTGGTTCAGTAATACATATCACGTCGCATTTTTTGGATGCCGCTACCGCTGCAGCTGTATCATGCACGGGTATGCTTCTATTAGCATTTATCTGGAGTACTCGCATTGTAGCATGGATTTACACAAAGTTACGAACAAGCAAACTATATTTATCACAAAACAAGAACAAGACAAATATGAAATTAGTAAATTAAAGCTAGTTATATCACAGATCAAATTAAATTTATCACTTTCTACTCTCCGTTTCCATATTTCTATTTCGGGCTTTTTCGACCATGGATATCCGATTTTGTGTTCCTTAAGGTATAGTAAACATCTAGGAGGCTCTTTACAGGCCTTTGCATAATGTCCTTCTAAACCACAATTTGTACATAGCTGACTTCTGTCAGATCCTGTGCGGAGTTGCATGTGTGCTAAATGTTCTGCGGAAAGTATTTCTCTCAATTCTTCTTGCTCTTGAAAGTTGGGTTTTAAAAAGTTTGCATTTACCGCTACCAGCCATATGGCCTTCCGTTTGGCAAAGGGGACAGTGGTCATTGTTCTTGCAGTCTTTTTTGGTGTGTCCGTCTTCTCCACATTTGAAACATTTGCCAAGTCGGTTTGGTCCACTACATTGTGTGTGATCATGTCCATATTCCCAACACTTCCTGCATTTCATTAGGTTGATTTTTTTTTCTATAGAGCATATTACATATCCTATATTAATATATCGCTTATTCAGCAGCAGGTTTGCGTTTCTTTGAATAATGTTGAGGGTAATTGCTTGAGTATCATTTGACATGGGTCTGAGGTCACCAAGTTTATATTCGGTCATATCTAGATCTGCAATTTCCTTCCTTAGAGCGCTAATAACCTCTTCTTTGCTTGTAACGGCATCTATCCCTCTAATAAACAATGTTTCCATTGTCTCACTCATATACTTCCTTATATGATTACCTTTATTATCTTTGTTTTCTTTAAGAGCCCTTTCTACTTCGTCGACTTTTTCTTTATTTTTTTCCATTGTAATCAGGAGCTTTCCCTGGCGCGTACTTCTGATGCCAAGTATCCCATTTCCCAGCTTCCTATCCTGTAGAGTTTTTCTTACGTCTCTAAGCGTATCCTTGTAGTGTCCAATAGAGTTCTCTACCACTATTGCATATGTTTTTTTCTCTCTAGTCTCTGTCGTTACCTTTCCGTTTGTGTATATCGTGAAGTTTGTATTTGACCCATGAAAGATGCTTTCTATCAGTTTCCTCATGCGTTCTATTGAGATCGCTTCTGGCTTGTTGATTGATACCCACTCTGCGTCTTTAGTGTCGTTCTGTATATTACAAATTGCTTTGTGTAACTCTTCTTCCGTGGTCATCAAAAAGAAGTTTAATTGGTGTGTTCTTGGTTATTGCTTGTGTTTTGTTTTGTAATTTACTAGTTTTGCATCTAGAATTGCGTAGGCTTCGGATGTCTCTAGTAACTCTGGGTATCTTTGATTGATTGTTTGGATCTTTATTCTATTAAGTGCCGTGTCCTTGGGTCCTAAGACTACTGCTTTTATAGTGGTGTCCTTGGTATCAAACAGGTTACACTGCTTTACTTCACAATTTGTGAACAATTCCTCATCCCAGTTTCTTTCGCTAGGTGAAAAATTCATAGTTCTCATAGATTTTTCGGATTTTATTAGTGATCCACTATCTTCAAACCGGTTTTGCGACCTGCCGATAGTGCAAGTCTTTCCGTTGGTGGCACTTTATATTTTCTCAATTATTTTGTAATTGAACATGTTTAATATAGTTCTGTTGCAGTGCTGATGGTACAGTTTTTTGGCGGGTTTATACTGATTTTCAATTCTGCTTTCTTGTTCGGGCGCGTTTGTACAATACAACGTCGTCAAATCAATTTCTCTGTTTGCTCGTCCTTAGGCTATCCAGAACATTTTCACAATAGTTGCTGATTTGTGCTATATATTTATCATAGATTTTTTACTAGTTCCTTGATTTACTTTTCTGGTGTTTTTCATCATTTTTTGTAAAATCCTTATATATATTAGTGATACAATCAATAGCCTCTTTTATCACTGCTACTTCAGTTGATTCTTTCCTGTGATGTAGGGGTGGTTTTTTTTTGGGTTTTTTGCATTCATCGTCCCCAATTGACTCTTTTCGTCTTTTACTGTAGCGCCGTCTCGCCAACGATAAACTTAGCTTTGAAGCTTTTAAGAAACAGCTTCAGGAGTAAGAATCTGCTTTTTTCCTCCCCTTAGCTTCATTCGGACTTTTGGCCCCCCAGCTCCTCGCTCCGTTGGGGCGCTACAAAAATTTGGGGGGGGTTGTTAGAGACGGGATTCTTGGCTACTTGCGTACCTCTGGGGTAATTTGTTTTAGGGTGGTGGACCATTATCTTCCAACTCTTGGAAATTCTTTGGCGAATCTCATCCTAGACCGGTTGCCTTCACCATGGCTTTATGAGCTCGGTCTGCCCATTTGTAGCCGCCCGCTCCGGGTCAGACGCTACTATTGTTCTACTAGTCGCCTTTTACGACAGGCAGAACATGCCGAGGGTGTATTCTTCCCCGCACTCCCCACGGGGAACTCTGCGCTGTGCTCGACGAATTGTGGAAATACCCAAGCTCACCTGATGATGGGGTAGGGCCCCGGAACCGGTAGTGAGAGCATATATATGCTCTCACTATATGCTCTCAATACGGTTTTCGGGCCCTACCATCATCAGAGTGAGTTTGGGTATTTCCTATTCGTCGAGTTCATTATTGTCGACAGAATGTGGGTGGATTAATTTTCTTGTATTAGCAGTTCAAGGCAAGAACTCTTAATAATAATTTATTATATAGCTAAAACTGCGAAGAAGAGGATTTTCTTTTACGTATAATACTAAAGATATGGGTAGCGAGAAAGAGCTGTTAATATTTACTGATCGATAGTATGTGCATCCGGTGCGATAGATGTGAAGAGATGGATATGATGTTTACATTAGCCGCACGGCCGCTACTCGCGATGGCGCGGACTTATATATTCGCTATATACCGAGGCACAACTAGATCGGAGTGGGTAATGGGTTTTATTAGACTAGCCGATTATTAAGGAAGTTAATTTTTATGCAGTTTTATAGGTTTTTTATAATTATATAGAGTTTATTTGCCTTGAACTGCTAATATAGAAATTAATTCCACGCTGTGTTCGACATAATGACTCGACGAATTGTGGAAATACCCAAGCTCACCTGATGATGGGGTAGGGCCCCGAAACCGGTAGTGAGAGCATATAGTGAGAGCATATATATGCTCTCACTACCGGTTCCGGGGCCCTACCCCATCATCAGGTGAGCTTGGGTATTTCCACAATTCGTCGAGCACAGCGCAGAGTTCCCCATGGGGAGTGCGGGGAAGAATACACCCTCGGCATGTTCTGCCTGTCGTAAAAGGCGACTAGTAGAACAATAGTAGCGTCTGACCCGGAGCGGGCGGCTACAAATGGGCAGACCGAGCTCATAAAAGATGGATGAAGGCCAACGGTTCGGGAATGGGACGGGACAAAAAATTCCCAAAATCGAAGGTATGAAATGTCGGAACCAAAAACTAAAATCCCAGGACGGGTAGGCAAGTTAGCGAGATCTCTCTAAATTTTAGGGTAGGCGCCACGGATGGCTCCTTGGGGGGGGGCAAAATTCCGATTAGTGGAGCTAAGGGAGGAAAAAAGCAGGATTCTTTACTTCTTGAAGTGTTTCGAAAAGCTCAAAGAAGTTTATCGTTGGGCGAGACGCCTACAGGTAAAAGATGAAGAGAGTCAATGGGGTACGATGAGATGCAAAAACCCAAAAAACATACAAAGGAAGATACTGAAGTAGAGTGATAAAAAAGGGCTATTGATTGTATCATAATATAATAAGGATTTAAGAAGAAATTGGATAAAAACAAAAAGTTTCTATGTACAAAGTGGAACTAGTAAAAATCTATTAAATATACGAAGCAGCTAAATAGCAACATTGTGAAGAATTTGCTGGATAGCCTAAGGTACGAGCAAACAGAGAAGTTGATGTACGACGTTGATGTACAAACGTCGCCCAACAAGAACAGAATTGAAAATCAGATAAATAACCCGCCAAAGAAAACTTGTACCATCAGCACGCAAACAGAACTTGATATGCAAACATTGTTCAATAAGAAAATAATTGAGAAGAATATAAATGGTCCACCAACGGAGACTTGCACTATGAATTTATCCTTATCATTTACTCTGATAAATGTTTAAATAAACTTTTCAAATTTCAATCCTTCATATTTTCTCAATGACTCGACCGATTTTCAAAAACGAAACGGGAAAGTATAGAGAATAGACAGCCCTTTTCATTGCGGTACCATTTGAACCCCCTTCCCATTTGAAAAAAATTGGGGGATGACACCCCCGCTTAGAGGGTTGAAGATTTTGCAATCATTTTTGGGGCAAAACTTGTCCCCCTTACAAACAAAATTGACGTGTTTTAAATTTTCTGAAAAAAAGCCTAGCCGTTATGTCTTGCGGAACGTTTTCGATGGGCCACCCTGTATGTTATGAATAATAGTAAAGTTTATTGTAATTTTTGTGTAGAAATTATACAGGGTGGCGCACCTCATTCGCCTCGGTTGTGAATACGAAAACGGAAAGATGTAGAAACAAAATATTTTATGAGTATATGTGGGAGGCAATGTGCATAATTTAAAATTATTTTGAAATGTACAGGGTGTGTCAGAACTAAGATCCATACCAAAGTTATATTTTTTTATGGAACATCCGGTATTTCATTTCATTTTTCGATTCTTGGACATAAAATAGGGCATTTATTATAAGGGTTTAATATGTTTAAAAGCTTTGGTTTTTGAGATTTTTAATGATATTTAAATATGCATGCTATAATAAAAAAGTTTGTAAACACCTTG
This sequence comes from Sitophilus oryzae, assembly GCF_002938485.1. Taxonomy (NCBI): domain Eukaryota; kingdom Metazoa; phylum Arthropoda; class Insecta; order Coleoptera; family Curculionidae; genus Sitophilus; species Sitophilus oryzae. The sequence goes on along the minus strand of NW_022146261.1, from coordinate 3,630,777 downwards.
TACATTACTTTTCAGAATTAATTCTTGTGCTGACTTTCAAGCCAGAGAAATAAACTTTACTAAAAAATTCGATTGCTTCCTTAAATGTATATAGGGGTGTCAAAAATTGCTGGTTTATTTTAAATATTTATTTTTTATTAGAACTTCGTTATTTTAAATAAAACACCCTGTATTTTCTTAAATAATTCGAAGTAGATTTAAATGCTCTTTCAAACTGTATTAGGGTTTCCTATACCTATCTGGCTCAGATTTTGAATAAAAGCGATTTTTCAATAAAATTTATAACAGGTTATTTTTATTTAACCGAAAAACTCCCAGACACCAATTTTGATCCAAATATTGACGTTACTTCAGAAATTATTTGGAAAAAATCAAAATAAAAATGACATTTCTACACCCTGTATCTCCGAAACTAAGCATTTTAGGACACACATTTATGCGAACTTTTTTACTTACTTTTATCTGCAGAATATCCTGTCGAAGTTTCTGCATACAGTTTGGACTACCCTATATTATATGTATACAGGGTAAGTCTTAAATAAGTGCGAATATTTTTAGGGGTAGTATATTTCGACCCCAGAAACACAATTATAATTTTTTTGGCGATTTTTTTTTTGAAACTTTGCTTGAGAATGGCTCTTCAACTGACAAAATGAAAGAGGTAATACAGACAAAAGAAAAACAAATTAATATACAGATAAGATACCAAATACTTTAAGAGTTGCTATATACCGTAGTTGAAAGATTTTTCCCTCATACATTTTGAAGGTTAAGCACATTTTTCGGCCTCCCAAAGCTCGATAGTTCCCCAACTCCTACTCACCTGGCGGAGGGGAACGAGCAACTTCATTTTAACTGCCTCTGTATTTCTCCCGTTCCTCTCTCCCCTATATCCCCCCACCCTCGTTCCGTGTTCCTGCAATAAAAGCGGGAGTATTATTGAGAGCGGCGTTGCCAAAGCGACGCGACAAGTGCGCTTTCGGATCGGGAATATTGCCAATTAAAAGTAAATCAGGTGAATTTCGGGAAATAAATTCGGAGTAGATTAAATTTGCAGCTAAAAGAGGATTTTAAAAAAGATCAGGAGGGTAAAAAATATCTCTCTTGAAAATTTGTTAGTACTGATTAATAATAATATTTATACAGGGTGTTCCAATATTTCAAAATCCTCATGCTGAATTTTCTTCCTATTGTTAAAATCTAACAAATTCTAACAAATTGTTATTATCTACAGGGTGCGGTAATAGTGCGTCGCGTCGGGCATCTGTAGCTCCTAGAATAAGAAACTTGGAAATTTGGTTTAGTGCAAACCTAAAGTACGTACTAGGATGTATTTCATGAAAATATTTTAACTTCTATAGGGCAATGAAGTGTGACTGGATCGGGATATTTTTTTTAATGGAACACCCTGTATATATATATATATATATATATATATATATATATATATATATATATATATATATATATATATATATATATATATATATATATATATATATATATATATATATATATATATATATATATATTCTATATATATATAAGTATATATATATATATATATATATATATATATATATATATATATATATATATATATATATATATATATATATATATATATATATATATATATATATATATATATATATATATATATATATATTTTAATGGACCGATTTTTAACTTCTACAGGGTGGTTCAAAAAAGTGTGAGTGGATCGTGTTGATTTTTTTTTAATTGGAACACCCTGTATATTAATATCTCTGAAATTATCGAAATATATTTACTTATATCTTAGGATTATGTAAAGTGATCTGAAAGGAAGCCAAAAATTCAATAAAAAAAAATGAAATTTCTCATCTGTTAATTATACGAGGGAAAACGAAATGTTTATATTTTGATGAAAGTTTAAAACACCCTGGAAATATGTTAAAACAGCAAGAAATGTAAAAATCATTTTATCATCTAGATACATCCTTTCTCGATGGTTTGTTTTTTGGTTCATCTCATTAGCTTTATCTTTGTTGGAAATATTCGGTTTTAAAAAGGCACTAACATTTTTTCGTAATTTTTACATTAAGACCATGCCTATACTATTGGGCCTAGTCAACACATCTAGTAAGTTCTGGTCCCGAAGCAGGCCTTCTTGAAATAAGATTTGCTTCATTTAATCTTCCTCTTGTAGTCCGTTAGTTAATATGTACGGTCCTTAAGTGCAATTCATTATCAATTTGAAAAGGTGGCAAACGGCGGTTTCTTAGCGATAAACTTACAATAAGTCGATCATCTCGATTAGAAGTTCTCATACGAAGGTTCCTGAACATCTAGATTGGCGTCCTCTTGGATGTGGTTGGATGGCTTTTAATTCAAAGACCATTTAGTATACCCTATGGTATTAAGGTATTATTGGAACCGGAATTTTATAGCAAATTCACTAAACTCGAATAAATAAAAGATATATTATTTGAGTTGAGTCATAAATGTGAACTACCATTAAACACATATTTTGTAAAAGGTTTGGCGTGAAAATCTCAAATAGGAATCCTGATACAAAACTTTTCCGGAATACGGAGCCATCTTGCATGTATGCATTTTGTATACACATGTGTGTTTATTTAAATACTAAAGTGAAAGCAACGAATTTAAATAGATAAACTTGCAAAAAGTTTTATGAAAATTCGTTCACAGTAAATGAATTCCGAGGTTTGTATCCCATAAGGGCTAAAAGCACTCCACTAATTAGAAAAATGAAAAATGCTCGGTAAATATATCCCTACCAAGAAAGTCGAATTTGTCAAACAAATTGAAAAAATTAAATAAAAATTAGATATTTATCACTGATTTGTTTCAAAAATATTAAAAATACTGTCAAGTACTGAGAACTTACTGATCTTTTCGGCTGCTCATTAAATAAGGAATTACTCAACTCTGAAACTCTGAGCCGAATTTCAAAAAAAAATCTTATAGTTGACTGTCTGAACATGTCTGAAATAATACAAAATATACAGGTGGTACAGTATAAACATTATTATATATTTCTTATTCAACAATACAAAAGGAAAGTATAACATTAAATATATGTACAAGGAAAAGCAAACTTATATTTTAATTGATTTTTTGGATCTTTCATATTTTGTCTTCGCATGTTGAATTGTCTTATTCATGATTGCAAATTCCTCTTCAGTGAAGTTTTGAAATCTATATCCAATCATTTCTAAAGTAGTATTAAAAACATACAATAAATAAAACAATGAGAAACTTACCTCTTGTGACAGTAATCTTTGATGCCCCTTTATGTCCTTATTTTAAAAATTTCAAATGATTATAACATCATTAAAAAATTATTACTAAGAATAATTAATACTGAATATTATTATTATCTACTTCAATTTTCAGTTGGCTTAAAGGTAACCTAAAATATAAATATAAGCTTAAAAACAAACTAAACAAAATGTGTTATACTTATTCATGGCTAAACATTATTTAAACACACATAATAATAAAATCATACTTACATTTACATTCATTAAAATCTCATTCGAAAAGCATAAAACGTGATACCAAAAACGTAAAAAAACAAGTGCGTTAACCAAACCTAACTTATACCGTATGATCGAAAAAAAGACGTCAGCGATGGCTATGAAAAGAAAATCGCTGTCATTTTATATGTAAAATTATATAAAATAAATTATATTCATTTCCAAGCCAACTAGACGCCGTTTTTTCGATCTTATGGTATATTTGTTATATTATTAATTATTATTAACTTGCGCTGATCTTTCATTTGAATCTTTGTTGCAATGTTGCAGAAAGAACGTTTTAATTACCATTCAAAAACAATGTTTCTGTAGTAAGGTTTCATCAATCACGACACAACGTTTAGAAATCAACATTACAAAGCAAGCTGTTTGGGGAATGTTGCAAATGTAATGTGAGGTTTTTTGCTTGGTGGGTACTATACAGTGTGTCAATTTTAAAACTTCCCACCCTTACTATCTTTCTTGCAGTTAAAAATATAAAAAATCGGAAAGACACGTCAATTTTATTTGTAAGGGGGACACTTTAAATTAATATTTTTAGCCTTTTTCTTTTAACTCCCTAGGAGGGGTAGATGTCACCCTTACAATTTTAAATGGGAATGGGGGTCAAGTGGCACATCGTTTTAAAGGACGTTTAATTCTCTATTCAGTGGTATCCTACTTTGTTGCTTTTTGTCCAGAGGTTTCCGAATAATCGCGTTTGAAACTTGCAGAAAAAATTAAACATGCCTGCATTGAGATTATGGTTTTCGGGCTAGTGTTTATAAAAAATATTGCAATCGATCTCCTTGTAGTACAAATAATTTGAAGATTAGGTGGAAAGATGGACAACAATTATATTTTTCTAGGGGGGTCGAAATACTAATAAACAGAAAGCATCATAAACATTAACGTTTATTTTCTTAAATTCGAATGAGTGTCAACCTCTAATCAGTTATACAGGAGGATTTGTTAACATTCCAGCAGAACAGTGGCTCCATCTCCACCTCATTATTTTCTTCCGATCCGACAGTGGTTAAACGAGATATTTCCGGGTACATGGATTGGCAGAAGGGGACCAATTGAATGGCTTTCAAGATCACCGGATTTAACACCCTTAGATTTCTTTCTTTGGGGACATCTTAAATCCATTGTTTATAGAACACAACTTACTGATATCCATGATCTTAAAAGACGAATTACAGCAGAATGCCGGTCACTTCCCGGTGAAGTTTTCCGAAATGTTAGGGAGGAGTTTGAAAACACACTTTATTATTGTTAACAGGAAAATGGACAGCATTCTGATCAACTTATAAGATAGGGCGTAAGTGGTGTAATGTGATCTTCTAATCTTTTGTACTATAAGGAGATCCACTGCAATAATTTTTGTGTAAACACTAGGCAGGCATGTTTAATTGTTTCTGCAACTTTGAAACGTGATTATTCGGAAACCACTCGACAAAAAGCAACAAAGTAGGATACCACTGAACAGATAATTAAACGCCCTTTAAAACAATGTGCCACTTGACCCCCATTCCCATTTAAGATTGTAAGGGTGACATCTCCCCTTCCTAAGGTGTTAAAAGAAAAAGGCTAAAAATATTAATTTAAAGTGTCCCCCTTACAAATAAAATTGACGTGTCTTTCCGATTTTTCATATTTTCAACTGCAAGAAAGATATTAAGGGTGGGAAGTTTTAGAATTGACACACTGTATTAAATTACCATTTAGATGTATTTAATGCGATTATTCAGTTAACTGGTAAGTTTGAAATTTCACACAAATACTTTATTCATAAATACAACTAAGATGTTAACGTATTTTTGTATTTTTAGATTTCAACTTTCGCAAAGACCCGCCAATAGAACTTGCCTGGCAACGTACCTATTGAACTAAACGTATTGCATCCTGATAATAATATCAAAACACGTAAGTACCTCTATAATTTATGGTGAAAAATGATTTTGATTATGTTTGATATTATTTAAATATTTTCTAACCTCAAATAACAGTAAGATCCTTGTTTATATCGCACAGCCCGTTCAAAACTGTATTGTCTCCAAAAGTGTTTACAAAACAAACAATTACTACAAAAACAATGTCCTTTTAATCTGATTTATTTTATACCTGAGAAAGATGCCAGTAAAATTTTATAAAAATCAACATTATATTATTTGGCCATTAATATACAAAAACGAGCATATTATCTTAACTTAAATTTTATTTTACTTCTCGTGACAATGTTCTCGTGACAATATTTTGAGTTAGTAAACTTTTGAACGGGATGTGTGATATATAAAATACATAATATATCCGATATATGATTTGATAAAAGTATTTTTTGATGCAATTTTTGGTTGTTTATGCACGTTGGCTTGGTTTATGCTTTATTCAGCGTATATTTATTTGGTATAATAGTTTTTTTTTGCCTTTGGAATGGCATGCATTGAGGCTAGATAGTGTTTCATTAGATCATTAAAGGAATTTAAATTAGCATATATTTTTTTGTGATATTAGTGTGTTATTATGATATGATACAACTACTAGGTACTAGTTGTATCATAGTGTCTTATGCATGTTATTTATTATATACTTATGTATTATCAGTAAATAGATGATAACATACTATTAAATTGTAATTTTAATAGTATATTTATCTTTCCAATTCACTAATTATTTGCAAAATTTACTTTGAACTAATTTAAGTCATTAATTGATCATCTTTCTTTTTTAGGTTCCGGGATATTCTTTTTCATTGTTAAAAAATACATATGGTACAAAATTATAGTAATATAAATCGCAGCTCTGAAAAATAAATGATATTGTTTACTAAATGTGTAATTTATTTACTATGAATTTTCTCTGAAAATAATAAGTCTTTCTCAGGGCCGGCGGAAGGACCGGGCGACCAGGGCGGCTGTTCGTGGTATTTTATTTATAACTCAAAAGATATCAACTTTTTGTAAATAACCCTTCTTTCTATAATTCTTGTTTTTATAAATTTTGTCTAAACAAACTGTTTTGGGTTGGCAGTTTTAGACTGACCGCTCAAAATCGCACTTTGTCTACTATTCACACCCTTTTTATTAATATTGATATGCCCTAAAAATTATATGAGGCAAATATACATTCGCAAGAAGCTGAAGAGGATCCCGATATCCTTATTATCATTAAATTAATTTATTAACAGTAGTGGGAAAATATATCAATATTTTGGTGGTTTTGATTGTCCCAGATTGAATATGTAGTAATACCACGAAAAATGGTAGCAGAATCGTAGAATTTTCTCATTTTGAAGCCGACAGAACTGTATCTGATCATAAACTGATTCTGCACGAAATAATTGATCAAAAGTGGCTCACCCCTATAACTTGGTTATTTTATCAGGTGAAAAAACGAGATTTGGTATGTTAGTATACGACATAAATTAGGATTAATTGACGTATTCAATTGTTTTTGGTCACTTCCTGTTTTACGGGAAATTACTACAACTTTTGATTTTTAAATAGCATTCTCGGTATATTTCTACTACGATAGAAAATAACACTCTGAATAGAATGACATATCATATGTCAACTTTTGACATTTTCGCATATGGTTAATTCTTTGAATAAAAATATTAAAAAAGGAGTATAATGCTATCATATATTCATGCACGGTGGGTGGAAGAGGACTCTAGGGTGGGGATCCTTGACAGTTCTGTTTGACGATTCATTTGACACATTTGAATTTGATTTAAAATTTTGTGGATTTGTCAGCCTTTACTAAGGTTATTTTATGTTATTAATTATTTATTCTACTACTGATACTTGTATAAAGGTAGTAAATCTAGATGGAAATTGTGGCAGAACTTAAATTAACAGTGACACTATTACGATTTATCGAAAAAAAGTAGTTAGTTGTGTAGCGTGCCGTAGATCTCGGTCAAAAATCGAGTGAAATAGGAAGTAAGTGACTATACAGGGTGTCCCTGAAATAAGTGCAAGTATTTTAACTGGTATTTTAGTTCAACCCCAGAAACACGTCTATGAGGGTTTTTTCGCGAAAAAAAAATTTGACTCGAAATACCAAGTGTGCGATACAATAATTATTCGTAAAAAATGTTTTTTTCCAAATATGCTAATGAACCACCCTTCTTCCATTTGAAAAAATTGACATATGATTAAAAATACGATTTGGACATCTATTAACTGGCCAGGACAAGGCACGAAAAACATTAGACGATCAAATCTATTTTTCCAAGGCTCCTTGTTTAAAAATTAGTGGTTTTATAACAGCCATAGCACTCCAGATTGAAATTTAAGATAAGATTTGACATATGATATATCATTCTACTCAGACTGTCATTTTCTATCGTTATAGAAATATACGGAGGATGCCATTTAATAATCAAAAGTTGTAGGAATTTCCGGTAAAACAGGAAGTGACCAAAAACAATTGAATACGTCAATCAATCCTAATTTATGTCATATACTAACATACCAAATATTACGTTTATACCAAATTTCGTTTTTTATCTAAAAAAATTAAAAAAACTTATAGGGGTGAGTCACTTTCGAGAAGTACCCAGTATAGAAAAAACTTAGACTAAGATTGAACGAAGAGAAGAATTTTGAAGGATCTTTAAGTGAAACTTTATTGTTAAAGTAGTTGTAGCTAAGTTAGTTGTAGCTAAAGTATAGTATTGAAGGAAAGAGAGAATTATAATAACTATTAGGAAGGGGGGGGCGCCAGATAGTGTACTCGCCCGGTCTCAATATTTCCCTTCCGCCGGCCCTGGTCTTTCTTAATAATATCATTGATTTGCTATGTAAAGTTAACAGACATATTTTTTTAATACTTTAAATTATATTAAAGTAATAAAAAATATGTTTATTAACTTTAAACAGTAAATCAGTGAAACTAATATATTTTTGTAAAACTTGGAAAATAAGTTCGTTATAATAATGCTTTTATTTATTCACTATTCTAATAAACAATATGCATTCCTTCGGAAACTCTCTATTTATTTGTTCGGTAATGCTAAAACACTCTATTTGAAAGTCGATTAGAGGAAACAGTATGATTCATTGGCAAGCGATGTAAATATTTGTGATCAGGTAAAATTGTGATGTAAGAGGAGGCTTAGCTCGGCAGGCCAGTCAGTCGTTGATAGGCCGGCCGGCTGTGTAGTGTTGTGTTTTGTCACAGAGCTAACATTTGGAAGTAGCAGTCTTTTGACTATGGAAGTAGAAAACCTCTTGTGACGTCGTTCCTTCGAGGATGGTCTTGAGAGTTTGAGGTCTCTCTTGCTTCTCGATTGACACCGCTGGGGCGTTGTGTGAGGACCCCAATTAACCCCATCGATTGGGATGCGAATCTGTTTAACGACAGATTTGCGTCCGCGGGAAGCCCCTATACTATTTCAGGTGACACTAGCTAGTTGTTGAAGATTATTAACCAATAGATCCGAATAATATTTGAATTAGATGGAAGATATGGAATGGGATATATTGAATAGAATGTCAGTGATGTCAGTGGCTAGGGAGCGGAGTACCTCCGGGTGAGTCTTACTATTTAACTATCAATTTTATCCAGATCAGTAAATGTTTGTTTTGTTATTTTCATGTACAATGAGAGAGTGCTTGCCAATGACCAACTAAATGGATATTTGAGGTGAATTTGCATTGTGAGACCCGGTTGAGTAAGCCCCAAAAATAACGATTTTACATTCAGGTGTGGGGTCAAGCAATCGGTTCACTAAAAATATCCTTGGCATAACAATATTATTTACTTATAATGAACATTATTGTTGTTTTGTTGACTTTCATAAATTTTTGAAATAATTTAGCATTACTAGAGCGTTCGTCAAATTAGTAGAAAGTACATTAAATAGCCTGGTTCCATCACTGATTAGCAGGTTTTACATATATGCATTTTTTCAAATTTTGTTATCAAAATTATTTTTAGCACGTATATTCTAAAAGTGCTTTTCCGGTCTCGCAACTAGGAGATCATCAAAATATGATTTTAGGTTATTCTTAATTTCAAAAATTTGTCATTTTAACATTTCTTGTGTTTGTGTAATCTATTACTCTATTGCATCACATTTCTTAAAGGAAGGGAAGTTTGTCCGTAATTTCAGTGTTCGAATATTTTGTTTTTCTACGCCTACATAAAATTCCGAGACGATAATATTTGTTCAAGGCGAAAACCGAAAACTAAACAATACAAAAACATAGGCGTTTTTGTCAACTAAAAGTAAACATACCAGGGTTCCCAAAAATCGATAAATAAATTCTTAAAGAAAAAGGTGGACACAGACTAGGCCTATAAATACGCAGGTAGAATTTTCAGTTGGATTGTCACTAAGAACAATCTACATTTTTTACAATTAAATCTTATTTATTCGGATTGAATTTTATAAATACTCCTATCTGTTTCAAAGAAAGTACGTACCTGGTAGCATATGAGAGTCTTTAATATTTTGTCAATATACAGGAAGAAATATATCGGTCTAAAGTCTTTGTATGGTCTTGCTGTCCAAGAACTGGAATTATTAGACTAGTTTTCATTTCTTTTGAAACTTATCCGGTAGATAAAGGAGTGTCTATTAAATTCGATAGAGGATAGTCTACGTCAAACAAATTTCAAAAATTACGCAGGAAACTTTTTCAGATGTCGATTTATTTTTCAAGATAAACACTAAGTAGCTCTTTCAATTTGAGTAAATTTAAACCTTTCTAATTTTAGCGTTGTGGTGTAATTCCTATGACAAAATCAGCTCGTTTGAATTGATATACTCTTGGAAATATCTATAATGTTTTCAGCATAAGAAGTGTTAACATTTTCTTGGATACTCGAACGTCAATTTTGAAAAGGGATTGTAAGAATATGACTTCATTACTGCCTACCAATTTTTTATTGTTTGCATAGAGTTAAAAATTGTTTGCTTCTTTTTCGTACAATTAGCACGATATCCATCGATGTTATTTTTCATAGAACGCATTTCTATCATTCTGATTTTATGGTATTCTGTTTATTTTTATAATCTTTCCAGTCTCTCTCATCGTTAGTCAACTGAACTTTTTTATATGCCTCTTCTTTGACTATCGTCTCCTAATTTAAAACTGTATTAAATAAAATAAAAAGCTGTTTAAACTTAAGTATTAATTTTGAATTAATCTTAAATTTTTCTGGAAAGTAAAGTCTGATCAAAATGTTTTCGAAGGCATGTTCTTAAGACATGTAAATTAATTAATGTTTGGTTTTGACAATGATCCTCGAGGACTCTTGGTTGCGGAGGATTAAGGGCCTGATCCTCTTCGACTGGATTCTGATTGATGGTCTTTTTTTGAATCTGAACTTATGAATAAAATTGGTAAAAAAAAAAATGTTCTCTATTAATATTTACTCTTGTTAAGATAAATTAAAAGAATGATAGGCATTTTTAACTGATATTTCATGGCAACAAATATATTTTTTAATAAGATATAACTCTTAAATAGATAAACAGATAGTTTTAAAATCATAAAAAAAAAATAATGAAAAAATAAAACCGTAAATCAAAGACAAAAACAATTCTTACTTCGCTCGGAACATTCAGTTGTTTATGTAACTATAGGCTGACTGAAAAATATCATTCGACAATATCGACAAAAAAATATGCATTCACATAGGTTGGCTATCAGATTGGTTGTTTTTATTTTATTTGTAGCTGTTCTAAATAATCCATCTCACGACATTGGCCACCACTCTTTGAAGTTCTTCTGCCAGAATGTTCTTCTTCTGCTTTGATTACGTCCTTCCTAGATTTTTCCACCGCCACAGAATAATCTGCAGTAACTGAGACTTGGGATCTCTTAGGAATTTCTTAAGGATTTTAAAAATCTCTTCTTCTTTGTGCATACGGCGTAGCACCATGATATTTGTAACTTTATCAGCCCAAGGAATTCGTAACATTCGTAACACCATCTTTTGGAAGCCACCAATTTTGGTTGTTCTAATGGTTCATATTTCGGTGGCATATAATAAGGTTGACATCATAAAGCATCGGAGCATTTTTGTTTTTAATTGGTTAATGTTTCTACTGCAAAGAAATTTCTTGAATTTTAGAAAAACTTTGGGCTATTTCGATCCTCAATATTATTTCTTATAACTGTTCGACAGTTTTATTTATTATTGTGCCCAAGTGCTTGTAGTATTGGACTTTTTCTATTGTCACATTGTCTATGGATATATTAAAAATTATATTTTGGTGTTTTGTCGTAACCACGAATTTTGTTTCGTGAAATTCATATTCAGATCATATCGTTTGCAGTTTGCAGGAGACATGGATTCTTCGAAATAGATTCTGCAGATCTTTGTTACTGTCTGTCATTATTACTGCATCGTCAGCATATATAAGATTGTCGATTTGGCGACTATTCACTTTGATATTCTATATGCCGCATCTCTCTGTTGTTGTGAGGTTTTTATGGTTTCGTAATCCATGTCGTTTTGGTGGTAACTATGTTTTTTGGTAGCTGTTGTGGGTTGTGCGAGTATCAGTAATTGATGTCTGACAGGGTCTATATATCTTTTATTAGTGTCGTTTGTTCTCCAACATTCATCAAAATATTCTGCAATTGTTGATTTGTGTGGTGTTATTAAGAGATAATTCATTATTTCCTCTCGAACATTTCATGGTAGTTTCACATTCCTATTTGGCGATGTACGGCGCTGACAATGGTGTTTTTATTGTTGATTTTGCTGTGTAGCGATCGAGAACAGTGGTGTCCCATATTTTCTTCGTTTCTTAGTACAGTCACTGGGATTTAGCTCACCACCTGTATTGTTGCACCAACTGAGTGACGGTCATTCGATTGACAAACAGAATGCCTGTAACCAGCAACTGATATTTCACTATTTACAAAAGTATGTGCGTTTCTGTAAGAAATGCAATAAGAGATTTTCTTGATTAAAATTGGTATCTTAACATTTACGGGTATTAAAACATTTTATTACTATACCAGCAGCATTTAAATACAAACATGAACCCTTCGTAATATAAAAAGATTGCTGCTATTCAATTCTCTGTTGTGTTTGTCATCTTTTATATATTTACAGTTCAATACGTACGTTTCATGTCAATATCTCTAATCTTCAACATCTCTTTTGTATATTCACAATTTGAACATGTTCGTCTAGGCTGTACAAACCTATGTAATATAATAATTTCCGCTGCAGTTTGGACAAATTTGTCTGGAGCACGGTAGTTGTTTGCTATATGGCTGTATCTGCACCATATAAAGAAATAATACGTTTACATACTAGTAAACGGAGAAAGTGTCGCACTCAAGTGAAAATCTTTTAAGTTTTGTCTGACAATCGAAAGGCTTGAATGCACAGTGTCGATCCTAGATTTCATCTCAAAGCTAACAGATCCCTAATTAACAGGTAGTTTAGAGCACTCCAATTGAGCATTAACTTGTTTTGTACTCTTAGGGTTTTTTCTTCTCAAAGGCATTTTAATATCATAATATCAAAATATGTATCAGGGATTGTGGTTTTTTACTGCTAGGTAAAGCTTTGCAGCGATTCTTCTGTATCGCAGTCTATTTGAACAATATGGTGTGCAGCCGATTTACTTTTGTGTTAGTCGGCGGTTCGTTGTTTACTATGTTTTCTATTACTATGCGTCTACTATGCAGTTTTTAGTCAACTACTAATTTTTTGTCTCTACTATTTTATACGCTGTGTCCTTTATTTTGTGTATGTTTAATTAGTTTTCTAACTTTGTATGCATTCGCATGACATCTGTTCTACGACTTGTGTGTGAGAAAACAAGTGTGTAGGGCACTTTTATTTGAGGGTTTAATTTTGTGACGTTTGTGTAGTTGTCAGTTGTTTGTTTTATTTTATTTTACGGACTAGAGTTGTCAGAGACAAGATTTGGGTTGCTAGAGATAGATGTCAGATGTCAGATGTTGCTAGAGACACTGTCAGATTAGAGTTGCGTGGGCGCAACTAAGTTCAGGTTGGCCGAATGTAAAACTTGGAAAATAAGTTCGTCATAATAATGCTTTTATTTATTCACTATTCTAATAAACAATATGCATTCCTTCGAAACTCTATTTATTTGTTCGGTAATGCTAAAACACTTATTTGAAAGTCGATTAGAGAAAACAGTATAATTCATTGGCAAGCGATGTAAATATTTGTGATCAGGTAAAATTGTGATGTAAGAGGAGGCTTAGCTCGGCAGGCGGAGGTCAGTCAGTTGTTCATAGGCCGGCCGGCTGTGTAGTGTTGTGTTTTGTCACAGAGCTGACATTTGGAAGTAGCGAGTCTTTTAACTATGGAAGTAGAAAACCTCTTGTGACGTCGTTCCTTCGAGGATGGTCTTGAGAGTTTGAGGTCTCTCTTGCTTTTCGATTGACACCGCTGGGGCGTTGTGTGAGGACCCCAATTAGCCTCATCGTTTGGGATGCGAATCTGTTTAGCGGCAGAATTGCGTCCGGGGGAAGCCCCTATATTATTTCAGGTGACACTAGCTAGTTGTTGAAGATTATTAACCAATAGATCCGAATAATATTTGAATTAGATGGAAGATATGGAATGGGATATATTGAATAGAATTTCAGTGATGTCAGTGGCTAGGGGGCGGAGTACCCCCGGGTGAGTCTTACTATTTAACTATCAATTTTATCCAGATCAGTAAATGTTTGTTTTGTTATTTTCATGTACAATGAGAGAGTGCTTGCCAATGACCAACTAAAGGGATATTTGAGGTGAATTTGCATTGTGAGACCCGGTTGAGTAAGCCCCATAAATAACGATTTTACATTTTTTTAAATTTTCCCTCTTTTAAGCCCCGCCCCTCCAATTCCCTTCAGTTTAGCTAGTACTGCCAGGCGACATCGACACCAGGTGGCGTCTGTTTCCATTTTTTAACATGAAGTTAGCATTTCTTTAATGTACCTATTCTCTGTTTAAAACTGTGGGATTTTCTTCCACCGATTTGTCTAATTTGAATGGGCTAATTATTTGACTTCTATTTTTTGTTATCACGTAGAATCCAGTGATGTTAACTAGTTTCGCTGTTGGTTCTCGTTTTCGAAAACTGACTTTTAGTTTTTAAACGAGACACCCAGTATATTATTTTATTATATTATTTGCCTTGTTATGGGCTTTCTGAAAATATGATATACTCTAATTATACTTTCATAAATAAGACAACAAAATCATTATTTAACTTTGAACATAAATAACCCTAGTTTAAAGAAGTAATATTATCTTATTTAATTTAATTTAACCATATAATTTTGCTTTCCACCTTGTTATCTTAATAAACTGGTAAAAATAAAGTTGCGGAATAAATTATTTGATTGTATGAATTTAGGTTAGGTTAGGTTAGGTTACTGGGGTTTGGGATAATACCTGATCCCTCACTCGGAGGCCTTGGGCCCATTGCGATACCCCTGTATTGTTTTACCAAACCTTCCTCTCATTCTTTCTTTGTTCCAGCTCTTTGCAAAGTTTCTGATGTCGCTAATGTTGGCTTCTGCTGCTTCCTCTAGTCCCTCCAAAAAACGTTGCCCTAAAGTTTTAAAGCGTCGGTATTCCAGTGCCGGAGAGTGGCACAGCAGCTCTATGGTTTCTTCTTCCTCTCTGCATTCTCTGCAGTAGTCATCGTCGGATATTTTCCATCTCACGAGGTTTACCCCCGTGGGACAGTTTCCAGTGACGACACCTACAATTATGCGTACTAGGTCCTTTCTGTGCTCTAGTAGTTGTTTTGTCTTTTTGCTATCTACCACTGGACATAGTCTTCGAGCTGTAGCGCAGTACTCACGGTGTTGCCACGTCTCTTGCTGCTTGGCTTTGATGGCAGTTCCTATAGCCTCCTTCAGTGTGTTGATTCGTCACAAGTGGTGCCACGCCAATCTGCCACGCCCTCTCCTCTGGCGCCGTCTTTGGCGAGTCTGTCTGCTTCCTTATTGCCCACCACATTACTGTGGCCTGGAACCAGAGCACAGAGTAGCCCCGCCCCGACGCAGCCAGGACAGTGCTTCTCGGCATTCCATCACAGTTTTCGATCTCACTGATTGCATGGTAATGCTTCTTAAAGCGGCCAAGCTGTCAGAGTATATCACTATATCCCCCATTGGTGTATCAGCAATTTTCTCTGGTATACAACTATAGGGATGCGAATCCTTATCTTTTCTCCAAAATCATGTTTGGTGAGCATATAGTCCGTTTTCTGATCTAGGAGATGTGGACTCGTGTTCAACATGATTTTCCCTATCACTGGCAATATCCTCGAGTGACCGTAGTTGGTCTGGTTCCACAGATTGGATTCCCTTAATCTTAGGGCACCCTTAGCGGCCAGATCCTTCACGAGCCAGTCGATGGATTGCTAGTCCAGAATTGCTTCTAGCGCAGTTTGCGCTGTGTTGTTCCTTGCTCCAGTTGTATTTAAAGCTGCTTATCGCTATACTTTTGTGAGGATTTTTCTATGTGTCTCTTTAAGTACCGCTTCCCACCATACTAATGCTCCATAATTGATGATTGGTCTAACTATAGCAGTGTACATCCAGTGTATAATGTACGGTTGCAGACCCCATCTCTTTCCAAATAGTGTTTTACATGCATAGAATGCATTTATTCCCTTTATCATACTTTTCTCCGTGTTCCTTTTCCAGGAAAGTTTCAAGTTCAGAATGATTCCTAAATATTTTGTCTCCTTAGCAAGTACAAGTGTCTTCCCTTCCAGCTTTGGTAGCGCGAAATTGGGTATCCTGTATTTTCTTGTAAACAGAATGAGTTCGGTTTTGTCTGGGTTGATGCCCAAACCATTCCTTTTTGCCCATTCCGTTAGCTTCTTCAGAGCAGATTCCATGATGTCACTGATCGTCTGCAAGTCTTTGCCAACGATCAATATTACCACGTCGTCTGCATATGCCTTTATCCTAATTCCCTTCATTGTCAAAGGCCAGGATCGGGTTCATTACAATCAGCCACAGCCGAGGTGATAATACCCCTCCTTGTGGCGTGCCTCTTGTTGCACACTTTTTGGCTGAGTTGTTTCCCATCTCCGATGTGATATTCCTGCTCTCTAGCATTTCTAACACCCAGTTGATGGTTAACTGCTCTACCTTTGATCGCCTCTGTCTTTACATTATTGAAAGCACCCTCTATGAAGAAAGCCACTAATGTGTATTCCTTATCCCTGATGGATTTTTCAATTGTACCTACTACCGAATGCAGAGCACTTTCGACTGACTTACCTTTAAGGTATGCGTGTTGCGCAGCACATTGCTTCTCAATATCTTTAATCTCCTTAATATGTGGATCTATCAGCCTTTTCAGTAGAAACGATGATAGGATAATAGGTCTGAAGTCCTTAGGTAAAGTGGCTTGGTTTACGAGCCACTTGGGTATGAAGACCACTTTTACCTCTCTCCACTTCTTTGGAATATGCCCCAAATATAGGCATTCCCGGAAGATCCTGGTTAGTAGGGTATTGATGCTCCTTGGAGCTTTCTTCAGCATGATTGGTGTTATTTCGTCCACTCCTGCCGACTTGTATGGGCTAAATGAACGAATTGCCTATGCTACCCTCTCCTCTGTGATGGTCCTGCTGATCTCCTTCCCTCTTCTCTTCTTCGTCCCCTGATCCATTGTCGTCTCTCGACTCTTGCCGATCGATTTCGTTTGATTCAGGGTCCTTGCAGCGTGGGAAGTGGGTCTCCATTAGAAGATTGAGGGTCTCGGCATTGGATTCATGGTCGTCTGGTCTCGTCTGGTCTCCTGATGTTGCTTGGTACCATCGGTTCTTTGGACAGTACCTTCCTCAGTCTGGCCGCCTCGTTGGTCTCCCTGATGGACTCACTGAATTCCTTTACCGATACCCATTTAGCCTCTCTTATTTTTGTTTATATTCGTTGAAACACTTTCTATAAACGTCCCAACTTTCTTCCGTTTTCTCCTTTTGTGCTTTATAGTGTGTGCGTATAGTTTCTTTACTCCTGTCCTAGTCTGCCATAACTCCGCGTTCCACCACGGTTTGGTGTTTTTACGGGGTCGGCTAACAGGGCATGAATTTTTAAAAGCTCTAACAAGCACTTCTCCTAATTTCTCAACCATATTGTCGATATAGTCGCGATTCGGTTTCGCCATATTAGTTCCCCTTCGCTGGAATACCTATTCACGAGTATCTCATATTTACTCCAGTCCGTCTCTCTATGATTCCTATAGGGTTTAACAAGCGGGACTTCTCCTAAAGAGTATTCTCCTATGATCTCTCCAGATCAACCCTCCAGTCCTCGACTACTTGCCTCTGTTGCATATATTAGAAAGTATAAAATCCATTATCGACTCGCCTCTTTCGTTGATATCCTTGCTTCCCCATTGGACGTGATGGCCGTTGGCGTCACATCCTATCACCAGCTGTTGGCCCATTCTTCTGGCTTCTCGAACCAGATTTCGGACCGCTTCCGGCGGGGGATTCTCTTCGTCATATGGCATGTATGCTGAGACGAGTAGAAGTTTGAACCCGTTTTGGTCATCGCACGTGGCCACGCTCAAATCGTTTGTGCTATAATGGTATAGCAAGGTAAGCTTTAGTGCTCTTCTTGCCACTATACACGCTCTCTTTTTACCTGTAATCTGTGGGTGAAGTAGAATGTATTCTTTTGACCTCAGTCCCTGGATTTTGTCTCTTGCGATCCATGGTTCCTGGGCTAAGGCCACGGCCACCTTCTTATCACTCATGAACAGCATCAAATCCTCCGTCGCGGTCTCACAGTGGTTCAGATTAATCTGAACCACCCGCAGCCCTGGTTGACTTGGTGCCATTCTTGTCGTTAGAAAACCTCGCCTTTAGAGCCCCGAGACCAAATTCGATGCTTCCTTCCGATTTCCTCAAGCGATCTAGTGATACCTCGTCAATGACGATCACTATATCTCTCCCTTTTTCGTTTGGACTGGCGATTGATGAGACTACCCTCCAGTCTTGTGTCCATAGGCTCTTACTTTGTCTCGGCAAGATCTTCATCGTTGTCTCATCCTTCTCCGGGACTGGAGGAGGGATTCATAATGAGATCGTTTTTCTTAGGGGCAGTTGTGATCTGGGAATGACCTCTAGTCGGGCTCCTGGCCAGATGTTGCAGTTGTGGATTACTTGCGTTAGGAAGTCTGGCGACAACCTGTTGCTGCATCCCACAACTTTGACACCTTTCTGCCATCCAGCCCCGTCGAAGATCACTTCCTCATCGCTGATCCCTACTTTTCGGCGATAGGCATCAAGATCCTCGACTCAACCGCCATCCACCTTTCAGGCGTCATTTTGCCATCTAGATCAGCTCGATCAATGACAGAGACCTGACATTCGTCCGGCGAATCGAAGCTAGTCGAGGATTTAGCCCTTTTTGCTACGTTTCCTTCTCCCTCGCCAGACCGACCCTTTTTAACCGGTATCTTTTCAGATTTTATTTTTTTGGGGTCTGCTGACTTTGGAGATTCCACAATAGCGTCGGACCTCTGAAGCCTTCTCACCGATTTGGAGGACGGCTTCTCCCCTTCCTCACGAATCACCTCCACTTCTTTGACTGTTGCCCAGCCTCGAATTTGGATCTCTCTTGCTGAGCTCGATGAGGTTTCTTTCCCGTTCGGTCAAGTCTTCCTCCTTCTTCAAACTCATCTTTTTCAAAAAGTCTGAGCGTTCCGGTAGACTTTCTTGGCCTTTTAGGACGCCGTTAGACGTTTCCCTTGGCCTGCGTCGGCTTCCGGATTCAGCAGCCCCTTCTGGGAGTCGGAGTCTATGGAGAGATCATTATCGGTTGTCCCTCCAATCTCCATATTCTCTGGTCGAGAGGAGATACTCCCGGCGAAATTTGCTGCCTTGGATAACATTCTCCTGTGCACTTGTGGCTTGGGAAGTTCCAGAAGCCAAGTGTACCACTGCTGAATCACTATCGACATGTGAAAATGACCCCCCTCCCACTATCCGAATGGGGCTCGGCCACCTCGGTGGAGATGGGAGGATTTCCCAAAGTTGGGCTACCTCCTGGGGTCGCCGGTTTGGTTGAGATGTTGTTCCACTCAGCTGCTCGAGTTCCGATCGCATGCCGCGAGCTCGATGATGATGCAGTATGAGCTCTACTACCCAGCAGGCCACCTCTCCTACCCGCTGGGCACCATTGCTGCCGTTAGCCTACTGAGACGCGTCTATGTGCAATGACGCCATTCAGCGTTTCCCATTCCACGCGAACGAGGACACCGGCGCCGGCATTTGGAATTTGTGGAATGTATGAATTTAAACCCAATTTAAACCGATAGTCTGTGTTAAAAAGTTATTAAATGTATTTTTTGTCTCTGTCTCTCGGTCGGCCGTGAGATCGCAATTGCGAAAATACGCACTGGCACGTATAGACGTGGCACCGCGGCGCGTCTTGGCCTGGCGCGTGGATTGGCAAGCCACATGCTGTGTAACGGAAGCTTATATGGCGCGTGGAGCGCCGCGCCTGGACCTTCGACTAGAGGTGGATATTCTAGTTCCTTGGGAGGAACTAGTTCCTTAGTTCTAGTTCCTCCAGAGGAATAGTTCCTTGAACTAGGTCTTTAGTTCACAATAGTTCCCGACTAACATTGACATCCCCCTTGCTTGCTAATGCGTTTCGTTGTCAGTCAGAACTATTCACAGTATGATCTGTATAATTTTTATAATGTATGGAGATATAACGAGACGTGTAATTGTGTATGTTAAAAATATATATAGGGAAATTGGAAGAACTTTCGTTGCACGTCATTAATGACACCATGCGTCGTCTTATGGAGTTTGCTGGTGGTCGTATTATGATGTGCAACGAAAGTTATTTTAATTTCCCTTTTAGGTAAGTTTTATTGCAGATAAAAAATATAAAAAAGAAACTCAAATCAGAGTTTAAAAAACTATATCACAAATCAATTAGAGCAAATATTACAAAAATTTTACGAAAAATTGCATTTCCTCCCTTCAAGTTTTTTGTTTTTGTCTAAAAATTCAGAATATCTACTTCGTTTTATAAGATAATTCTTAATTTTAGGGGCCTAAAGTGAAACATTCCCATAAAATATTTAAAAAACAAACTAAAAATCAAAAACAGTATCCACGACAATTTTCTGTGGTAATTACGCCGCGCCGGCTGTGGCAATAGACAAGGCCGAATCCATCGTCGTCGCCTTGTATTATATCTCGGATCTGCCGACTGAATAGATTCCCGTGAACTAGTCTGTTTATAGTTCCTCTATGTCCGGATCCGATAACATACGGCTGGCGCTCCCCACGCCTGCCTAGCATCAATCGCGCTGGCTGATCCATACTTAAACTAGTCTTATTTAGTTCCTCTAGTTCCTTTAGGTCCGGATCCGATAACATACGGCATATGGCTGGCACTCCCCACTCCTGCCTAGCATCGATCGCGCTGGCCCGATTCGTACGTACGTAAACTAGTCTTTTAGTTCCTCTAGGTACGGATCCGATAACGTGCGGCTGGCACTCCCCACTCCTGCCTACCATCGGACTACGCGCGCTAGCCGATCCGTCGCCGTCGCATATCATTCTATATCAGTCACAGTCTCGATCCCGGAATAGGTCCTGAGGAACTACTTCTTTGAGAAATCAGGAACTAGTTCCTTTCATTCCGGGGTCGGAATAGTTCATTGGAACTAGTTCGTTCACGAACTACACACCTCTACCTTCGACTGCCGCTCCACGCTCCGTGTAAAGCATATCGCGCACTTATGCGAAGCGCGGCGCGGCGCAGCGCGGCGAATTTTTGATGGGTCCGCTAACTTATGCACGGTTTTGCGTACGCGGTTGGTATTTAAAGTTGTTTTGAGCTGACCGTTTTAATTTTAGTGTTATCTCTATGACGGTTTGATAAAGTTGATTATATTATTTTATGTAATGCATGCTTTTTTAAATGGATAGATTTTTTCATTATTCTAAATTAAGTAGTCTGTACATTGGTAGAAAATACTTTATTTATATGTGATGTACAAATAGCAATACATAAATAAAAATTACTTTTGTCCGGGTTCATCGGGCGAAAAGCTGTTATAACTTCGAGGTGGTTCATTGAGAGAAAAGCTGTTATAATTTTTCTTCAATTTCTTCCGCATTTTTCTTCAATTTCTTCCCAAATATTGTCCCTTCTCAATTGATTATGATAATTGGGATCTCCAATATCATATATCTCTTTATAACTTTGTATAATTAAAATGAACGTTTCATCATCCATGATAAAACAATAATTAAATTACAAGTACTAAACAAACTCAAACGAAACAAAAACGGCTCTTGATTAAACGTAACCTAAATGCCAATTAGTAATACATTAATCGTAGAATCCTTCATCCGAAGACACCCGAAATAGATTTCGAAAATGACCGAAAACAGAGATAGTTTCCGCAGACCACCGCGCACTAGGGCACGCGAAGCGCGCCGAAGAGAATTTCCTCGCTTTGGATTCCAGGTCTGCAACGAACGGCGCTTCGGCGCGCGGTGCAAGCGGTTGCTTCGCTTGAGTCAGCGGACGTGCATTATATAACACAAATTTAATCCGTTGCACGGTTTTTCGCCGCGCTTCGCCGCGCCGCGCTGCGCATAAGTGCGCGGTATGCTTAATTGGGTCGGCGCGCCGATTTTCGGTCCACGGCACTGGTATATGAACAGTTAAGCATACCGCACACTTATGCGCAGCGCGGCACTCATATTCGGAATTCGCCGACAAATTAGTCGCTCGGGATAGTTCGGGTGCTGCGTAAAGTACCGACGTATTAGACTAATACGTCGGCGATTTACGATGCGCTCAAAATATTGTTACTTTCTTCGCAAGTTTGTAAATAGGATTAATTTGATCTGCGTCTGTAATGGGTATTCGTAATTTTTTATGATCAATCAGTAATCGTCTGTATTGGTTTTCATTGTTTTCCAGTGATGATCACATTTCGAGCAGATTGCTAATTCAAAAACATGGATTTTAAGACATTACCGGCTGTACCTGATAAATAAATAGTCTCCAATAAACCGAGGTTGCAGATTACTGATAGAAACAGATTTTAGATTGTAGATGCTGCTTTTTGCAGAGAAATTAAATAATAAGATTAAATTTAAAACTTAGAAATGTGAGATTAACAATATTAGGTGTATATGCTCCATCCGATGACGAAACTGTAGTAATTAAGGACCAGTTTTTCACTAAATTCCATGAGATAATTAGTGACATTGGAAATACGAGAGATTTAGTTTTGCTGGGTGACTTTAATAGCCGAACAGGCAGAAAAGAAAATAATAAAATCATAGGCCCTTACGGAGAAGAAAATATCAATGACAACGGTAATAGGCTTATTGACATATGCGAGTATAACAACTTAACAATAAAAAATGGTTTCTTTAAAGATAAACAAATTCATAAATATACTTGGATTCAACCAACACGTGACCTAAAATCAATAATAGATTATATAATTACAAAACAAAGTAACAACATAAAAATTAATGATGTAAGAATCCTAAAGGCGGATTTTCACGACTGGCGTACTTGACAAACATTTGTTATTGGAATATACTTGCCATGTCGTGAGAACGGGTTCCTTGGTCACTTGTCGCGTCCCTACTCTCTGTCGGTAAATACAGCCTGAATCAAATGATTAATCGTACATATGCCAAGTATACTTGGCCAGCCTGGGCCAGCCATGTTTACACTGGCCGAGGCACAAAAAAACGACTGCGCAAATAATGTTACTGTTATAGCGTATGTCCGATTTATTTCCGGATCGTAGTGTTTTTCGAGTTAATTGCGGATAATTTAAAACGGTAAAACAATAATAGATTATGTAATATCAAATTTACATTAATAACTTCAATATTGGCGACATACCTAAATCGTTTTCACAGCAATAAATGGAGTGGACAAATGAAGACTACACTGGAAAAACCAGATATGTCACATTTTCATAGAAATTAAGATAGCGATACAACTTTTATAGACAAATGTTAACGTCATTCGAAAAAAGAAAGCAATAATACGCTTAGTCCCAGAGATATTACAGCTTGATTATTTTGCCGTACAAAGGAAAAATCAGAGTAGTCCACGCGTAAATGGCAAAAACCAGAGATGTACTTACGCATGGGCGACAAGCATGCATCTTGCAATTAGTACTATATTATTAAAACAAGGGATATTACAGAAAATAAACGTCGAAAATCAAAAACACAAACAAATTTATTCCGCTCGAAACTTGCCGAAGATTTCAATAAACAACAATAATCTCGACTGACCGAAAAACATAGATGAATCAACAAATGTCTCAAAAACATCATCTGACACGATCGATAGAAAAATATTATCCTTATGTAACAATCTTAAAGGTATACACATACGTAATTAATTTATGTACGTATATATGGAATATTTTTTTTCGTTATCAATATGTTATAAATTTATGTATTGTAATAAAAACCTACTTAAATATTAATTTTCAACAAAAAAAATATGTAGTTTAGATTTAGGTTTTATACAACCTTTAATTAATTGAACATCTCTGGTTTTCCCCTGTTTTGTTTTGCATTATGACTATTTTTTTTAGATTATCTATTTAGATTTTTATTTCAATATTTCAGAATATGGCGATAATTCGCAATATTAATAATTCAGGATTGGTAGTAATATAAATATTTTTCTAATTATTCAACCGAAAATAACATATTCCTTTAAAAACACTAAATTGCAATTTTCTCGGCTCCAATTAAAATGGACAAAACTGGGTTTTCCCGTGTAGTCTTCAAATGATGTTGTTTTGGAATTTAGGGATTTATACGAAAATGAGCCCTTCATATGGATGGCCAAACATAAAGAACATAGAAATCGTATTGCAGTGTACAGTAAAAGAACTTAAAAAGAAAAAAGAATCACTAGCAACGACAATTTCGGGACGACCAGTATCCATCGATGCAACTATACTGTTTACTTGCCAAGGATTGTAGGGGTACTTGGCAAATACGCAAATATTGGCGTACTTGTCAAATACACTTGCCAATGTAGTACAAAGTAGAGACTGTTGGGGATACTTGCCAAGTACGCAAATATTGGCGTACTTGTCAAGTACGCATATTTACACAGTAAATACAGAAAAAACAAAATACCTTCCAATTGGAGCTAATACAGAAAATCATATTTTAGACAATAATATGGAAATTAGGGCATGTGAAGATTACACGTACCTGGGATCGATATTTACAGGAGATGGAACGGACGATAGAGAAATAAACAACAGAGTAATACAGGCACGAAGCGTTATCAGATGCATAAATGGCATTCTATAGAGCACTGAAATTACAAAAAACAGAAAATATAATATATACGAGACACTAGTTAAAAGCATATTACTCTATGGATGTGAAACATGGCGACTCACTGAAAGGAATAAAAGGAAATTAGGGACAACAGAAATGGACGCGATTAGAAGAGCAATGAGAATTTCACGGAGGGATAAGATCAGAAATGAAGACTTTAGACAACAGATGGGAATAGAGGGAACAATATTAAATGATATAGAACAAAAACAATTAATATGGTACGGCCACGTTCAGAGAATGCACAATGGAAGAATTCCAAAACAAGTCATTCATTGGATACCACCTGGTAAACGAAAGAGAGGACGTCCCAAGAAAACATGGATGGAAGGAATAAGAAGGTCGATGAGCGAGAAAAATCTGACCGAAGCTCAATGGGAAAATCGCACAGGGTGGAAGTTAGGCATCGGACAACGTCGTAGGACGTTCTGACCCGAATTTATATATATTAAATAATAACAGTAATGTTATTAATGTATAATTAATATAAAATAAATAGTAATAGCACAGCTTTTGTTTATACTGCGCAAAAGTCTTATGCGCTTTCATGTGAATGCTAGATTTACCATACGATTGAAAAAAATGGCGTCAGAGCTGTCATGGAAATAAAGATAGCTGTCATTTTGTATGTAAAATTATATAAGGAATGTCAATGATCGTCGTGTCCAAACCAACTAGACGCTGTTTTTTTTTCGATCATACGGTACTTGCGATAAGTCTTAAAACTTAACTTACTCTTTATTAAGGCTCAAATCATTCTATTATCGGCATGGAAGCTTAAAACTGCTTACCGAGTAAATTTTAGTTTATTTTTATTTTATTATAGAATGGATAACTGCCTTGGTAAATGTTAGAAGAGAAGAGTTTCAAAAACATTTTAAGATTGGCTCTGAGACTAGGTCTAATACGCATTTAGGAGATTTTATCACTGCCATTTTGATGGCAAACAAAAGAAAAATAGGGAAGTGAGCCGTAAAAGAACTTTCTCGAAATATAGACTGTCCAGTAAAATTATTAGTAACTATCAAACAATTTCTTCCAAACACAAAATTAAAAAAATATGGGATTAGGAGGTGATAAGTCCAAAAAATAAAAATATGTCTTAATTTTTTTCTATTTATATATTTTTTGCTAATATGTTTCTCTTAGAATTAAGTTGTTTAGTATTTTCTATAAACAGAGTACCTAATCCACCATCATTTGGCCATTAATATTTATCTAACTGAAAGTATTTTTTTAAGTTAATAAAATTTTAGTTTGTGAATTTTATACTAAAAATGACAAATTGAAAATTGCTTCATAAAATTTTTGAAAATCATATTGCTTATTTTAAATGGAATACACCGTAAAGTTTAATTTTAGTATTAAAGATAATTTCTGTTCAAGTCGGTTTTGTATAATTTTCTAACAGTTCTCGATTTACCATAACATATACTGTAATGCAATATGCAGACAACAGTATTTCGTTTTCGTAAATCACCGACGCATAAGGGTTGGGACTAGTCTAATACGTCGGTACTTTAGCAACCGTCCGTCGCTGTACCCGACCTAATCCGAGCGGCTAATGTGTCGGCGAATTACGAATATGCGCGCGACACGGCCAAGCGCGGCGAAAAACCGTGCAACGGATTAAATTTGTGTTATACAGGTCCGGTAATAGGATATCTAGGCATAGGAATTACATGCATTGGAATGAAACGCCTATAAAAGCTTAAACAGAGATGGACAACAACTTCCCCGTTTCCACTTCCACTACGACTGTCGAGTTAGACAAACTCCAATAAGATAACAAATTTTGGAAATTCCGCCGCCTCCCACCCACCCATGATATCCACCTGCCCTTTATCACCATTATTTTATTTCCCTTCCCGCGCCTCCGCAAAACGCCATCACCTCAGTCCACACAGAGTTGCCAGGTCTACCGGTTTCGTCTGTAAGCTACCGATCTACCGACTTAAACAAAAATCTAACGATATGTTCAACTGCGTCTTTAGTCTAATCTGACCTTATTATTCTTTATTAAATTTTATTTAGTAATCATAGGTCATCGTTCTGTCTAGTTGCAGAGTGACAAATATATTCCTACAAATCCTTATTACTCTTTATTAGGCGCGGTATTGGCGATATGCCCGAAGATGTTGATATATTTTGAAAAGATTTTGTTTCATTCATTTACTAAAGTTAAACCCATATTTTCCCCCCAAAAAATATAAACAAAAAACAAAATCTAAGTTAAGAAACAAACTGAATACGAATAAATATTTTAGTGCTTTTCCTGTCAAAAAAATATATTAATATGAAAAAAGAGTTGAGAGTTGCTACAGCTTTCCCATTGAAATGAAATTAATTTTAGATATCACTGATCAAAATTTGTACAAATGTAAAAAGTGACTGCTATCCCTACTTGTTATAGTTTTTATTAATATATTAATATTGTTTAATTCAATATATTTTTTTTAATATTAAATAATATACCTCTACCTCAACCCGGATTCATCCACTCCTGGATATAGGTCTCTCCTATCCTTTTCCATGACTCCCTGTTTTGTGCTATATTTAACCACCATTTACCTGCCACTTCCTTAATGTCACGCAGGGACGTGCCCCTGCCCACGCGAGCCTTATAGCATATCTCCCAAGACCATACTGGGGAAATCACTGTCCCATCCCATTCTCTAGCCAAACCTCAAAATTTTCTAATCAAAAGCGTGGCCTTGAAATTACCAAACCTCTAAACCACGAAATGTCGAACCTTAAAACAAAACTACCCCAGGCGAGTAAAACGTATGATTCAGAATCTCGCACTGAATATAATATACCTACCTATTTCTAATTCTTGTTATATTTACTATATTTGTATTTTATTTGAGTGATCTAGTATTACGACACATAGGAATGCTAATTTTGGACTTAAATATTATAATTTATTTTGTTTCTGTACTTTTGATTTTTGTTGAAGATCTACGGAGAATTTTGTTCTCGTATGGAATTATAATCTAATAAACCTGGCAACCCTGTTCGGCTACTCCTTTATAAAGTTTTTTCGGCCTTCTTCCTTTGTCGCCGCCGCCGACCGACCGGTCGGTGTCGGGGCGACTGCAAGGAAGATCGTACA
Organism: Sitophilus oryzae; assembly: GCF_002938485.1. NCBI lineage: Eukaryota > Metazoa > Arthropoda > Insecta > Coleoptera > Curculionidae > Sitophilus > Sitophilus oryzae. The sequence goes on along the minus strand of NW_022146261.1, from coordinate 3,602,777 downwards.
GTATTGCCATTTCATAGAATTGCACTTCTATTTTAGAAATGATTTCATACTTCTGCATGTTACTTTTTGTTTTAGAAAGAAGTTGTTATGTGCCTAGAGAAAACATTCTTAAAATTGTTTTGTACTTTATTTAATATTTCATTAAGTAGGCAAGATAATGGGATTAGAAGATTCGGGATTTAGGATAAGCCAACATAATTTTGATTTAACAGAATGGCAACACTGTCCTTCGTCTTTCTATTTTTCCATTCTATTCTATTAGTAGCCGGTAGCCCCCACACAAGCGTCTTAAAGACCCGCCCCCTCACGCAGAAGCTCTCTCGTCGTATCACTTCTATGATCACTTCCCCTATACAATGGTAGGGAAAAGACACTTTATCCGTCTCTGTTGTACTGCAGTGTATTTTGCAGCCTTACCATCTTTTTTTATCGCATTGAAAAGCTCCTATTGCTAATGAAATTTTGCCACACGTGTATAATGTAGGTCCACTGACCCAAGCGAAGCAACCGCTTGCACCGCGCGCCAAAGCGCCGTTCGTTGCAGACCTAGAATCAAAAGCGAAGAAATTCTCTTCGGCGCGCTTCGCGTGCCCCAGTGCGCGGTGGTCAGCGGAAATTTTCTTTGTTTTTGCTCATTTTGGGATTTTATTTTGGTTGTCTTCGGCTTAATGATTCTGCGATAACGTATTACTAATTTGCATTTAGGTTGTGTTTAGTCGAGAACCGGTTTATTTTATTTGAATTTAATAAACCGTTATATCAAACGGTCACAGAGATAATATTATAATTCAAAGGGTCAGCTCAAAACAACTTTAAATACCAACCGCGTAGGCAAAACCGTGCGTAAGTTAGCGGACCCATCAAAAATTCGCCGCGTTGCGCCGCGCCCAGCTTTGCATATGCGTGCGCGATATGCGCCAGTAATTTTTTGAATTTAGTTAAATTTAATTGTTACATAATTTATTTAAATATCTCCATTTAATGCGAAAATGCATAATTTGATATTCGCTTAAAGAAATCTATAAATATCATATTAATTAAGTGGAAAAATTACTGAAAATACAAGATATACCACTATACTCCGCCCCCCCCATGTTATTGTTTAAAATAATTATTATTTATTTTAAATGTCATATAAACGGTAAGGAACGCTAGATAAATTTTGCTGAGGTGACTTATGTGTGTATGAGTAATAATTATTACTGTATTTTTTAATAATGTTTATTGCATTTATACTTCTAAAGATGCGGTTTTTACATCACCATGCTACTTTTTATGAAACCAAAGATGCTACAAGAGTTGTCCTAGTCTTTTTAGTTCCTAAAATACAGGGCGAATTTTAAAATGTTGCATTTTTCGATCCCATCGTATATTGGTTAACTTACCGAAAAGGTGAAAACTTAGTCTCGTTGAGTTTTTTATATAGAATCCAGTGACGTTAACTAGTTTCGCTTGTAACTCTCATTTTCGAAATCTGACTTCTATTTGTCAACACCCAGTGTATTATTTTTTTATTTTATTTGCCTTGTTATGGGCTTTCTGAAAATACAATATACTCTAATTATTTTCATAATTAAGGTAAACAAATCATTATTTAACTTTTACAGTTTAAATTTAACTTTACATAAATAAACCTGGTTTAAAAAAGTATTATTATCTTATTTAATTTAATTTAACCAGATGATTTTTCTTTCCACTCTGTTATCTTAAAAAAACTGCACTGAAAATAAAGTTGGGGAAAAAATTATTCGATTGTATTAACTTAAACCCAATTTAAACCGATAATCTATGTTAAAAAGTTATAATGCACATTTATTGTATCTGCCTGCCGGTCGATCGTCCCATCGGCGCACAGTGCGGTGGATGATGGGTCTAGCGGGACAAAACCGTTTTGTTTGTAAAAATAAGCCAAAAAATGTGTACTGATAAGAATAAATAGTGTTCATTCCAACTGATATAAAAATGCATGAATTATTTTTTGGTCGTATAGATTTTGATCAACCAAATTTATCGTTTTCTTCTCAGCCAGGTAGAGGTCATACGAAAACAAAATATTTAGAAGTGCATACATTCTATTATAATAATAGCTCCCGTATATAGCGTTTAACGCCTTGGGAGTAGCAAGGTACAGCTTGCTATACTAGAGCCGTTCGGTATACAAGGAAGGTAATGTGGCTAGCACTACGCTTCAACCGCCTATTATTACCTCAGAATTGTGAATCCCAAGTACTCATTTTAAGGCTGAGTCGACCTAGGTACCCAAACTATTTTTATTTTTAATAAAAATAGTCGGCTGATGAAATGCCGGGTGTGAGAATCGAACCCACACCTTGAGATTGGTAGACGAGAGCCTGTACCTCTACGCCACCGGGCACCTGCATACTGCATACATTCTATTCCAAAACCAAATTATGTTGAAGATTGCCAAAGGTATGTAAAAAGGCGTATTAAAACCAACATTATCTCTTGACCGTTTTGTGGGATATCGTGATGCAATTTTTAGATCCCAACTCTCTTAGTAACGAATAAAAGAAAGGTGTTAAGACCCATCTACGATCATTTTCCCTTGTTTTTTTTTAGAGTTCAAGCTTAACAGGTGGACGCCCAAAAGTTTTATTTCAATTGGCTAGTGTAATATCGAAACAAGGACTCATTAAAGGGATAACTGAAGAGCACTGAAAAGAAGAATTAGGTTTTGCCAGTACTATGAGCTTTAGGGCTAGTGGGAGTAGAGATGCTGCTCTAATCATTGAAACCTTAACTGAAACTCCATAGAAAGACACTGAGTTTAAAAAATCAATGAATGACACCAGTTAGTTCGGCAATTTTTCTAGTTAACTAAAGCATGACTATTTGCAAAAGCCTTTTTTAATTTCTCATAATTTCTAATAAAAACCAAATGATTATTACTAGTTTTAATAAAAGTTTTAAAAATTGTCTTAGATACTTACTATATATGAATTTGCAATTACAGAGTGTTAAAATTAAAATTAAAATAATTATTATATTTATTTTTAAATAAAATAGCATTTTTTAAATTAAAATATACAGGGTTCCGCAAGATCACAAACTAATTAAAAAATAACTGCTATAATAAAGTTTACAGTACGGTTTTTGTGTGTCACGTACGAATAACATAATAGTTTTATTATCTTATATTATCTATTTATTTATTTATTAATATTTATTTATTTGTATATTAATAAATAAATAAATAAATAATCAAATTTAACACATATGGGTGCTATACATATAATATATTAAACCATTTGCTACGTTCTTAGGTTTTAAGTCCCAAACATCGCTCCTGAGGTTTTGTCCCGCTAGAATTACCATCCGCCGCACTGTGAAGCGCGTCTTAGCGCGGCGCTCCGCACGCCGTGTAATGGCACCTTAGCACATGTACTACAACTTTTTGTAATGGAAAAATTGCGTTGCGAAACTTTACATTTAATTTTTTACATTTAATTTTTTTCATGGGATTTTTTTTATGAAATACTTTACGCAAGAATGCATTAAATAAAATTATTAAGTATGTATTGGGTATATCATTCAGCTGCTAAAATAAATTTTTACATACTTTTATTTTACATGACATTTTATTTTACATAAGTATCAATTCAATATTTCCCCAAATCAAACTTTACATAATACTTTCCTTTGTTTAAAATTGAAAAATACGTATTATTTCTTAGGGCGCAAACATAGTGAGGCATCTCGATGCGATGCTCGTCAAGATGCTGGCCGCGCTGCTCGCCAGGATGGTAGCCGCGATGCATCCTACGCGCACTGTTTTAAAACGGCGAATAGGTGCGCGTAGGCATACTGAAACATTTACCATCGCCGTTTTATTAAGCACCAGTTTATGTAATAGTAGTTATTAATTAGTATAGGCCTGGTGCATTTCAGTTGATTTCAACAAATTCCTACCCCAGCGAGTCAATGGCAAAAATCAGAAATTATCCCTATCTATTTCACGTCGCTGTCATGTTGATCGCATAGTATAATATTGAAATCGTGGTTTTGTTATAATATATAAGTATTTTAGTTGTTTGCTAGTGCAGTTATTGAGACAAAAAGAGATAAAACACTCAGGTACCAGGTTTGTGTGATGTAACGCTGTTTCGGGTAGTAAAAAATAAATGAAAAAGAATTCGAACTAGGCGTCGGCGTCGTGCTGTGTTGTGACAATGTCAAATGTTAATAAAACTGCCGAAAAAATGTTAACGCATAAAGGAGAGCGCAATTAGGGCGTTGTTGGGTGCAATTACATTCAATAACTCAACTTTCCCGGATATTCAACTCTCCTGAAACAAAATTTTATAGCTTCATAGTTTCTCACACCGATTTGATCAAAAGCAAAAATGGTTTCAAACAGTTCGACGAAACAAATGAGTAAACAAAGTGCTCGTTACATAATCAAAAAATTAAAAAGACATATACTATGAGAGGATAAAATATAATTTGCAATATTAATGGTATACTTTTTTTAATCAACTAGTGATTAAAGTACTTGCTATAAATAAATAAAGTCCATAACCTAATTTCGATTTTGAAAATAGCTACTGGCACTAGAAACTTGCCATGACGACATCAGTCCTCTTTGTTGCCATTTTATTGAAAAATTGCTCTTTATTCAAAATCTGAGCTAGATAGGTATAGGACACCCTAGTATATGTAGTTTGAAAGAGCATTTGAATCTGTTTCGATTTATTTTAAAAAATAGGTTGTCGTATTTGAAATAACAAAGTTTTTATGTAAAATAAATATGTAAAATAAATCATCAATTTTTGGTACCCCTGTATAAATTTAAGGCAACAATACAATTTTTCAGTAAAGTTTATTTCTCTATCTTTAAACTCAGCACAAGAATTAATTCTAAAAAGTGATGTACAGGGTGTTGATAATCTATTCCATTGTAGCATGCATATTTAAATATTTTTAAATATCTCAGAAACCAAAGCTTGTAAACATATTAATATATAATAACCCTTATAATATATGCCTTATTTTGTGTCCAAGGATCCAAATAATAAATAAAATATATCGGGTGTTCCATAAGAAAAAATATAACTTTGGTGTAAATCTTAGTTCTGACATACCCTGTACATTTCAAAATAATTTTAAATTATGAGTTGCGCCACCCCGTATATAGGTGTTCCATTTAAAAAAATATTCGCGATCCACTCACACTTTTTTGAGCCACCCTTTAGAAGTTGAAATATTTTCCTCAAATACATCCTAATACATACTTTATGTCTGGACTACAAAATTCATAAGTTTTTTATTATTAGAACTACAGATGCCCGACGCACTATTGCCGAACCCTGTAGAATCAAGGTTATTACATTGTTGGCGATAAATTAAATGTTAGTATTGTGAACATTTTATTCCACACGACTCTAGTTCAACATATGCTCAACGAATTGTGATCCTAAACCGACCAATCAAATGTAAAGTTTCAGGCATCCGCGTCCGCTTCTAAAAAACAAAAATTTTATTTTTTAGGAAGCATCGCGCTGAACATCTAGGTGTGTGGCGAGGTGCGAGGCTCCAGTATGTTTTGACGCATAAATTTGTACATGTTTGATCGCATCGAGATGAAATGCCCCGCACTATGTTTGTACGATAGTCGCGATGCATCCTACGCGCACTTACTCGCCGTTTTAAAACAGTGCGCGCAGGATGCATCGCGGCTAGCATCCTGGCGAGCAGCGCGGCCAGCATCTTGGCGAGCATCGCATCGAGATGCCTCACTATGTTTGCACCCTTAGAGTTTCGAATCTTGCATGTAATAATATATTTTCAGGTCGATGTAATCTTGACTACGAATTGTCCATCTCTTCATGAATTTTTATTCCACGAATCTATCGCATTTAATTTTTTGTCCGAATTATAAAATGAAGGGACGAAAACTTTCACCAGTTTATTATTTTATATTTATTTGAAAATAATATAAGTAATTTAAATCTAAATGGCTATAAATTTAAATCCAAATGTAGAGAGATCGCTATTTATTTTAGGTGTTAATAATAATCAATTTCAAAATAACCTTTTAATGTCAATATTACTGACATGACATGAAAGTATGTCATTTATAATTAGTAATATTTTTTACCATCCAAATTCTTATAAATACATATCAAAAAATTCAAAATTGTTATATTTGTAAAAATTTTCTATCAAAATGGGCAACATCTTACTTTACTGTTATAATGAAAATGAAAAAGATAAGAACGTTATACATTTATCAGAAAGCTGTATAGAAAGGCTTACAAAGGAACACAATGAATGTAAGTTAATCCATATAAATCTGATATAAACTTATTATTGGTCCATAATTCATTATGATTTAAGTCTCACTACACCGTCCGTATCAGCTACCTTCCGTGTCCTTTCCGTTTACGTAAAATATTAAATCATTTAAATGAATAGGACCACGCACACACTATCCGTTCCCTTTCCGTAAAGTTTCTCTGGTTACGTTTTCTAATGTAAATACAATAAAATTATATGGAAGGTATACGGAACGGATATGGAACGAAAACCGAAGGTATGTTCAGATTAATCTTTAGTCATATTAAAACAAATTAACTTGAGTATAAATTTATGTAATATACAGGGCTGTTCACTACATACCGAAGGTATGTTCAGGTCAATCTTTAGTCATATTAAAACAAATTAACTTAAGTATAAATTTATGTAATATACAGGGTTGCTCACTACATACGACACGGAATATTGTAGCTAAACGATTAGATTTTTACAAATTGTAAGTTTTGGGTTCGCTGAAGGACTATTAGAGCTACAATTTAAAAATATTTTTACAAGATACAGAGTGTCCCAAATAAATAAAAAATATCAAAGTTGTATTTTTTTAAATAGAACACCCTATATATTATTACATTTTTAGTTTCTACGATTAAAATAAAGGTAAATTTGACTAAGGTTTATTACACTTAAACCTTACCGTTTTTGAAATATTTTCAATTTTGTGAAATTGCATATAAATTTTAAGGCTACATTTCTCAGAGGGTATCAAAGTTTATAATACTAAATATTTACTGAAGTTTATTTATAGATCAGTTATTGTGTTGCAATAATAAAAATTTTACTACCTTATACAGAGTGTTTAAATATTTATTTTAAATAATAATTAGTTTTAACCGGCAATAACTTGTTTTATTTAAATGGAACACCATGTATATTTTATGAGACTCAGATGCACAATTTAATTGTCTATCAAATTGTATTATGCCATTTTTTACCTATCTCTTCAAGTTTCCGTAGAAAATGCATTTTCTTGTAATTTAGAACTCATTTATCGATATACCCATGGAATACTGACATTTTAGATTATTTTTAAAGATGTACCAAATTTTTAAAGAGTACAGATACTAATATTGTCGATATAGTTTGTTTATTTCATTAAAAAATAAAAAACTGCTGAAATATTTCTTAAAGAGGACCAATTAATATGATTCCAGTATTCAAACTACATTAATTGACTGTTTGCGTTGATTAATAATAATTGCTCCAAATACTAAAAAACTGAGTTATGTATTAGACAGTGTGGTAAAAAAACTAACACCTTAAAAATTATATTTCATTTTTTGACAAATGCTTATTTATAACAGAGTCGTTCATTTTCATAACTTATTATATTGATTTCTGATTGAAATCCACATTTATTTAGAATAATTTATTGACGAACACAATTAAGTATGTAGCAAAATAAAAACACTAAATCACCACGATACACCAAACCACTTTTACTTTTACACTGGACGCGCGTTTCGCTAACTATGTTAGATGATTATAAACTAAAATACAATTTACAATTGGAGCGTTTATATACTCGCTCAGTGGGCACAGAGTGGGCGTGGCAAGATCTAGCCAACCGAGTCAGAACCCACCGACCGTAACATTTAGATTTCCGCCACTAGAGTAGTAGGAACAAAGAACTTGAAGGAATTGGACCGTTGTCTCTGTTCATACTATCTTTACATTTATTAATTCTGATGCTTTCATATGCATCTAATAGCCTGTAATTTGAGACTTGTTTAATTAATTTCAAGTTATTAAGATCTATACAATGTTCTTTATCAACAATATGTTCGGCAACGCAAGATTTATCCGGTCTACCATATCTTATCTGAGCTAAATGTTCTTTAAATCTAGTTAATATTGATCTTCTAGTTTGCCCAACATATTTCTGATTACAATCTTTACAAGAAATTTCATAAATACCCGACCTTTCCAGTAGAGGTGTTTAATCCTTTGGATTACCTAATAATTATTGTAATTTATTATTAGCACTATACACAAGTTTATAATTGACATTCTTATAAATTCCTTTTAGACCACGGGATAACTGTCTATCAAACGGTATTGAAAAATATTTTTGACGTATCTTTCTCCACTTGAAAAGTCGAATTTTCAGAAATCATTAACCTTTACCTACGTTTTCTAATTATTTTATCAACTAGTGAAGGAGAATATCCATTACACTCAGCTACATTCCTAATGTAATCTCTTTCTATTTCATATCTTTCGTTGGAAAGTGGAAAATGTAAGTATGTATTTAATTACTATTTGGGTGGAAATACTGGTGGTATATTTAATTAATGGTATTATATTCTTTTATAAAGATTTAAATAGTTTTCTTTTTGCATGGGCTAGTATATATGTTTTAAAAACAATCTAAAATGTCAATATTCCATGGGTATATTGATAAATGAGGTCTAAATGATAAGAAAATGCATTTTCTACGAAAACTTGAAGGGATAGGTAAAAAGTGGTATAATACAATTTGATAGATAATTAAATTGTACATCTGATTCTCATAAAATATACAGAGTGTTCTATTTAAATTAAACAAGTTATTGCCGTTTAAAGCTAGTAATTATTCAAAATAAATTTTTAGACACTCTGTATTGGAACACAATAACTGATCAATAAATAAACTTCAGTAAATATTTAGTATTAAAAACTTTGATCCCCTCGGAGAAATGATGCCTTAAAATTTATACTGCAATTTCACAAAATTGAAAATATTTTAAAAACGGTTTAAGTGTAATAAACCTTAATCAAATTTACCTTTATTTTAATCGTAGAAACTAAAAATGCAATAATATACAGGGTGTACCTTTTAAAAAATACAACTTTGATATTTTTTATTTATTTGGGACACTCTGTATCTTGTAAAAATATTTTTAAATTGTAGCTCTAATAATCTTTCAACGAACCCGAAACTTACAATTTGTAAAAATCTAATCGCTTAGCTACAATACTCCGTGTCGTATGTGGTGAACAACCCTGTATAAATGCTTATACGGAATTCCCTATATTTATAAGTATTAAGTATTAATTGAACTAACCTTATAATATGTATATAGCAGAAGAAATATCAAAAGAAGGATTAGACAAATTGACAAATATTGAAGAAAAAAAATGGATGATTAAATTAAGATGTTTCGACGAAGAACATTCTAACCTGTATGGATTAACATTAAAAGCTTTTGAAGATCTCGCTTTTCAAGTTGAAAGCCAAATTGAACCAATTAGACCCCGAATCTGTTCGCACGATGAGGTACATCTAAATGATAAAAAATCCTTTTATAATCTAGATATATGTTATCTTATACCTACGATAAGTGATTTTTTTTTCCTAAAAGGCACAAACTTAAAGAAAAATAGTATTAGGTACTATATCATACATGAAAAATGTGCTTTATGATCAACAACATCGATTTTTAATTCATACTGTATTCCGTTATAAAGTAACCGTTAAGAAAATACCCATGAGTCATTAACAATATTCAAATATTTTTTTATTTACCTCTGTAACAGCTATATTATTTCTGAGCTACGTCGAGTCACTTATTCCCGCCGATTGATCACCGAATTTAAGCGACGTTAGAGGATGTGGGTTATATCTAGTAGTGGGAACTATCGAATGAATACTATCGAAACATTCGATAGTTGCAATTCATTCGAATAATTCGATAGCTAGTAAAAACTTTCGTTGAAAACTATTCGAATAAAAATTATCGAATAGATGCGTCATCTGCCTTGAAATATTGTATTCTAGTAATTCGGCAGCAAAAACCATTCGTTTAGAAAATTCATTCATTTATTCGTCAGGATCGATTATAATAAAATATTAACTGGATTTTAGTTGTCGCCCGGCGACGTAGGTTTGTTTCCCAGAAACCCGACAGCGGTCGGTGGCAATGCTATGAAAGAAGCCGGCATCTTTGATTTTTTGCGGAGTCATAAAGATAAGGACACACTATTTTTTTTATTGAGGTGCTAGTATTTACATAGAAAATACATTATGAAGGGCGCTGTTGCCATATATTGATATTAGTTGATATTAGCAAAGAATATTATTGTTTGTCTTTAGTTAGTTAGGGATAGTATGTCTATATATTTTGCATTTTTTTTATTAATATTCTGTTGTTACACTGCAATAATACTTGTTATTTTGGATGTAGGAAAATGATTTTTAATGTTTTTAAGCAAAGACTGGTTTAATAAAAATAATAATTACAGTAATAATTGGTTATACCTATGTAAGATATTAGATTATAATATTATTAATAATCTGTCAATTTATGAAATAATTATTATGTTTATGTAAAGAGTGACAAGGCGCGTGGTTATCGTACCGCAGGTGCCCTCTCACTGCCTGAGGCTTGCGCTAGACGACCACTTGGACTTGTTTATACACATAACATACTAGATATAGCCCTATTCATTGGCGTGCCGCTAACAACCTATTAACAACAAAATTTAAAATAATTTAATATAAATATTTTTTTTACGTAGTAGCAAAATATAAACAACAAATTAGATGTCAAAATTATTTATATTAGATCCTATTTAAAAATTATATAGTCTTTAAATTTTTTGGCAACGTTGGTTTATTAAATAATAATAATTACAGAACTAATTTGTTATATTAACAACAAACTTTAAAATCATGAAATATAAACATTTATTAATTTTCTAAGCATGCAGTGCAATGGAAGGAAAATATAAATAAAAAATTAGAAATCAAAATTATTTATATTAGGTACTTTATATTACTATTTAAAAATAATATTTACTTTTACTGGCATTTACTTTAAAAAATAAATTAAATATTTCTTCGCAAAAAACTACCTGTAAGAGAATTAGCATAAACAAAATACAAACATCGTTAACTTTTTTTTAAATTGGCACGTGTAAAGGCTGATTCATGGTACACCGTGACGGGCCGGGGCCGTGCGACGGTGAAGGCACGGCCAAACATTGTCAAATGTTATTTATACTTATGCATTCATGCTAAGCCGAGCACGGGCCGAGCTTCGCCGGAACGCGTCCGTGCCCCGTCCGAGAAATGTCGGTGTACATTTTTCCTCGGATCCGCTACGGTCCGGCCCCGTTGCGGCAAACATAAATGAGTCGCCCGGGCTAAATACTTCGTTCATCTACGGGCCTATAGCGGCTGTTTTCTAGCAGTGTTGCCGCACCCAACTTTTAGCGCGTACCACATTATAAACTAAAAATGTACCACTTTGGTACAATTTTTTAAAGCACAACAAAATACATCTGCATATGACTTTAACCGGTTTGGTCGCTGTGAATTTCTTCATAAATTTCTACATAAAAAAACTTCCTGGAGAAAGACACAAATCGAGACGAAAAACATGAAATAGAAATTCAGAAAACCCAATTATAAGTATGTATAGGTTGAAGAATTCTAAGTAATTCTAATACTACACACAATACTTGGAAAACTTAAATTTTATTTAAAAAAAACGCAAATATAGAAGCATGTTAGAAACAGTAAATTTTCAAGTTTTTTCTTCGGGTTATTTAATATAGGCAACGCTATGACATTACAACGTTTATAATTAATTTCCAGTAACTTTGTTGAATATTTTAGTCTCTACGATGCAACAGCTCTATATTTAACCGACGCGTGTTCGAGAATTTTCCGACGCATGTCCGACGCGGTATGTATTCTTTGTATATACTGTCAAGGTGTATGTAGCACTAAACTGTATTACTGGTTGCATAACTGCATTACTGCCAAATAGAATTAAAAGTATCAAATTTGGTACAAATGTACCACTGCGGCAACACTGTTTTCTAGAATATAACCGGCACGGACATGATCCCCGTTGTCCACTCGGTGTAGCATATATTGAAGGCCCGGACGTGGCTCGGTGTCTACTTTACGGAACGTGCCCGGCTCGGGTACGGCCCGGTGTACCATGAATCAGCCTTAAAACTTTCAATTTAATTTTCTCACCCCATAGTTGAGTTCGATAACCACATTTACTTAACCACATTACTTAAATATGATTATCAAGTTCAACTAATTCATATTATTAAAACATCTAAAATACAAATATGTATTTTTAAAATTAATTTTAAGTTCATCTCATCTCTCTTAAAAATTGCTACTTCTCAAAATTTCCCATTAAAAAATAGACCATATACCATATAAAATAAAATAATTGAAAGATCGGGCTACGGAAAATCACACAAATTTTCGGAAAAATTTTGACACCTGCACACGCACACAATCGTCAATTAAAAAAAAACTACTATTTTAGTATTTTAATAAACGTAAAAATAGCACAGTATTTATAAGGCGAAGTTATAAAAATTTGGAAGAACTAATAATGCACTGACGCACACAAAAACGAATACTAAATTTAGTAAATTTCATTTATCAAAAGCATTTGATAGTCGTGGCTCAACGATAACCATTTAGTTGCACGGCGAGGTTGTCACATATGCTTTAGTATACAAATGAATGAATGATTTTATTCGAATAAAACCATTCGATAGTTGAAATCATTCATTCAGTAACTATTCGATAGTCTAATTCATTCGATAGTTCCCATCGCTAGTTATATCACATTATATGCGAATAAGCCCGAAAGACTGGTTTCAGTCGATACCGGAAGACCGGTTTCAATCGATACCTTTACATTTTTGTCATAATATTTGAACGTACTGTATATATTCTTTACTGCATATCATCTACAATATGATCGAAAAAAAACGGCATCACCGATGGCTATGAAATGAAGATTGCTATCACTTTATATGTAAAATTAGGTGGGGAATGTAATCGATGTTTATTTCCAAGCCAACTGGACGCCGTTTTTTTCGATCATTCGGCATAATACGGTCAGACACATGCAATGTAATTGAATTTGATGTATGTTTAAGGCATTGCTAGTCTAGCAATTTTGGTCTAGCGATCTAGTCTTTTTTTTTTAGTACATCTAAAATCTAAATTTCAAGTAAAGCATCTTACTCATACTCATGGATCACTCATGTATATTATGTAAATTAAAATGTCCGTAAAACTCAGGCCCATATTTCGGTCCATCCGGTCTTCCGGTCCAGCCGTGATACTTCGTGATACTGGATACCGGTATTGAAACATTACGACCGAACATCCCTAGCCCGGATTTTAAAAAGCATCCGGGAAACCTGACCGCAATAACAATTTAACTTAGTAAAATATTTTACCTCAGTCACAGTTTAATTAATTTCCAGTAACTTTGTTGAATATTTTAGTCTCTACGATGCAACAGCTCTATATTTAACCGACGCGTGTTCGAGAATTTTCCGACGCATGTCCGACGCGGTATGTATTCTTTGTATATACTGTCAAGGTGTATGTAGCACTAAACTGTATTACTGGTTGCATAACTGCATTACTGCTACATAACCGCAACGTGCATTGAGGAACCTGGCGAATTCGCCAGAAAGTAAAAGAAAATTACGGAATTCTTTAGAACGTTCCAGAAACACTCGCCAGGGCGTATATAAAGACCCGCGCTTTGGCAGTTGGCAGTTGGAAGTTTGATAATACCGCGGTTTAAATTGTGACTTAATTGGCGAAGGTGACAGAATCGTTAGAGTAATAGTAGTTGCATAAATTGCGTTGTAATTAGTATAAGTTGTGTGTACAGAGTGAGAAAAAAATAAATTCGTTAAGTATTTTATCGTGAGTTTAAATTAGTGGACCCACGGAATTCGTAACAGTACTTTGGCGCTCAAAATGTTCGCTTTTGGAGCACTCGTGGAAACTGAATGTTTTTTTGGTTTATATTTTGTTGATTCCGGGATTATTATTTATACTCAATATAGTTGCAAAAATTACATAAATTGATATGGTATTTTGATAATTTAATTTGTTATATATATTACATAAATATGTAAAAAGTGTTAAATACAACGTTGTAACAATCTGGAAATTTGTTACATTCACCCATATCTGATGAGCACCCAGTGGCGTAGCAAAGGGGGGGGGGGCAAGGGGCGGGCCGTCCCGAGCGACAACCCTCCAAGTACGGGAGGGACGGCAAAAAATGGTTACAAACGTGGCAGACGGATAGTGTAGGGGCTGCAAACCTCTCTTCTGTAGGGACTCTCCGCCCCGGACGCCCCCACTACGCCACTATGAGCGCCCACGAGTTATAATAATAATCTATAAAACCCGGCGCCTTTTCTCTAGTATATTATTGTTTTTTTTTTGTTTTAGTTCACGATTAACTCGGTTGGTTTGGTTTCTTGACTGCTCTTTTCTGCTGGTTTTGAGAACTGCTCTAGTTGAGGGTCTTTTAAATATTAAGCACTTTTCCGATAATTCTCAATATGTTCCCAATATGGCTTCTTTTAAGCACTCGTTGGTAAGCTTTGGTTTTAATTTCAATAGTTCCTTGTTCTTTGTAAAATCTCAATGATTATTCATAGAGAATTTACTGGATGGACTTATGACCATTGACAGAGATTACAAAAGATAAAACCATGGCTTTATTGAGCTGATATACTCTTTTTAATTCATATGCAAGATCTTGATACTTCTGTATATTTGCTGTTGCGGTTTTATGAAGATTCTGGTCTAATGGTACGGCTATATCAATTATGAAGCATTCTTTCTTGTCCTTGTTTATACAGAGTATATCGGGTTTATTATGTAATATTGTTTTATCTGTTAAATCTGTTGTGTATCCCAATATAGTTTATGGCTGCTATTTTCCATTACGGGTTCTGGGGTGTAATTAAAATACTTCGTCTGCACAGCCTGTAAACCAAGGATTAGTGACAATTCTATATGGATTATTTTTGCTATGTTATTATGCCTTTCTATATAACTTATTGGTGCTAACGTCGGACAACCAGAACTTATGTGTTGTAGGGATTCTGAAAATTGGTTACACAATTACACATTCTACATCTGTCCGTAATGTTTTCTTTCAGAACAAACTTCCTGTGTGATCTTGTAGCTATCACCTGATCCTGAATAGCGCATATAAACCCCTCAGTTTCGCCGGTAAGTTGAATTAAGGTATTTTACTGATTTACTTTTGTCTACACAATCTGGCATTAAATTCAGTGAAGTATTTTCCGTGTAGCGCCTTGCCCTTTAATTCCTGCACTATATCGCCTACACTCAGTGGTGATCTATCAGTGATTTCATTTCTAGCTAGGTTTAAGACTGAATATCCTGTATCAGCGGTTTTTATTGCTCGGTGTAAAGTTGTTTCTTTGTTGTTAAAATATTTTTGTAAACTGCTTGCAGACTCACGTGCAAAACTCACGTGCAGCAAGTGACACAAATATTTCAAACGAAACACGACACATATCATGTATACACGTTGAAACTTGTTCATGAAATATTGTGTCATGAGATTTTTAACAATATTTCATGCATCTCATGTGTTTCCATTGTGAAACCTGAAATTCTTGACTCATGATACAAAAATTTCTTAACAAATTTTCATCGTGGATACTACTCCTTATAACCGATGTGGCCGAAGCCGTCGTCGTTGGCCGAGTATAACGAGATTATTGCTATTATTAATCTATTTATCTTATTTATATATTTTGTTTGCTTCAGATTGTTCAGTGCCTGAAAAGAAACGCTTCCTGTTCAATAAGATGTCGCCCAATTATGGAACGGTATATCGACTGCATAGAAACATTTAGAGTTAATATTATTAAAGAACAAATTGAGTGCGAATTGAAGGAGAAGCGCAAGGAAGATCAAAAAATAGTAGAACACTTTTTAAAAAATGATTCACCAAGTCAATATAATTGAATAATTGATTATTATTCATCTATTACATAGAACAACGATAAAATATTTTTATAATAATTCAATATTAGAGAAAGCTATCGTTTTTCCAAATTCCTAAACTTTGCTGCCAATCTTTTTGTATATACATCTAATTTGTATGCTGCTTGTTCCAACTTTATTACACTATCTTCTACAGACCTGGTCAATCTGCTGCAACAATAGCAGTAGAAAATTACCTGAAAATGAAACGAACAATATATTTACGCTTTATGAATATACATACCATTTGTCATTGAGCCCCAATATACTTTTTCACACATTTAAAGATATATGTTTCATATCTGAATATTTTGTTATAGTAAATTTAATCATGTTCTCAAGTAATTTGTAATCATGCTTGCTTCATCCACGTTACCGTAGATGGAGCTGAAAGTTTTGGTAGGGTATAAATAAACAAAATACAAAAAGCGGAAAAAGGGGCCAAAAAACCCTACATATATGTAGCATATTCTTGTATTTTGTTTGGTTTGGTTTGTAATCATCTAAAATTGATATCAGTTCGCCATAAGGGTAATCGGATGCCCTACTAAACAAATTATTTGCTGATCCAAGACTTCAAAACTAGATGTTGATGTCGACAATGTAAGGCCTAGAATAATTTTGAATACTTCAAACTAAATATCGCTTTAGCATATACCGGATGCGTCTCAAAAGAGGCTCAATCCTATAACTTTTTTTTTTCAGATAAAAAAACGAGATTTGGTATATTAATATGTTAGATACATAAATTAGAATTGATTGACGTATCTATTCAGTTGTTTTCTGTCGCTTCCTGTTTCACCGGAAAGAACTACAACTTGATGATTTACTTTAATTTTTAAATGGTACCCACGGTGTTTTGTTGCTTTATTCAATAGAAAATTGCACTCTGAATGGAATGGCATACCATATGTCAACTTTTGATATTTTCGAATATGATTTATCTGAAATTGCAACATGCGTTTTAGAACGACAATTTGACTCGAAATACCTAAATCACCACAATACACCAAAACACTTTTACTTTTACACTGGACGCGCGTTTCGCTAACTATGTTAGCATCATCGGCAGATGATTATACACTCGAGTTTTGAGTTTATAATCATTGAGTTTTTGAGATTATAATCATCTGCTGATGATGCTAACATGGTTAGCGAAACGCGCGTCCAGTGTAAAAGTAAAAGTGTTTTGGTGTATTGTGGTGATTTAGTGTTTTATTTTTCTGTGTAACACCAAAGGTTCCAACTGTAATCGAAATACCTACCAAGTGTGTGGTACAAAATTATTCGTAAAAAATGTTTTTTCCAAATATGCTAATGAACCACCCTCATTCCAATTGAAAAAATTGAGATATGATTGAAAATACGATTTGGGCATCTTTTAACCGGCCAGGACAAGACACGAATAATATTAGAGGATCAAATCTATTTTTCCAAGGCTCCTTGATTAAAAATTGGCATTTTGTTTTAAGCAAAAATGTCGAAAGTTGACATATGATATGTCTTCTATTTAGAATGTCATTTTCTATCGAATAAAGAAAAAAATACCGAGGGTGCCATTTAAAAATCAAAAGTCGTAGTCATTTCCGGTGAAACATTATATGACAGAAAACAATTGAATACGTCAATCAATCCTAATTTATGTCATACCAAATCTCATTTTTTTATCTGAAAAAATAAAAAAGTTATAGGGGGTTCACTTTTCAGACGCACCCGGCCCGGTATAATATTATTTAATTTATAATAAGTGGCTAAAACAAAGACTAAAAATTAGCGTAAGGTTATATCTTAAAAATAATAATAGCTCCCGTATATAGCGTTTAACGCCTTGGGAGTAGCAAGGTACAGCTTGCCATACTAAAGCCGTTCGGTATACAAGGAAGGTAATGTGGCTAGCACCATAAAATAATAAATACAAGAAGAAGTGTCAAGTCAATGTTAAATTATGGAAACAGCGTGGCTGCCTGGGTAACTAATTTTCAGATATGGCGGCTGGGACATTTTACATGACATAGACATGACAATTTCAATTTTATGAAATTTATTTCCGTTTCCGGTTTTTAATGGCGGGCTGTTCAGGAGGTTTAAATGAGGGTTAATATACTTTTTACTCTTTCTAGTAGTCAATAATACAACAAAATTACTCAAAAATATTTATTTGGAATTTAGAACAATGTAAATATGCAAATCAACACAATTAAAGAGCTATAAACCAATAAACTACTGTATCAATATCAAATATTTAAATAATATCAGAGATGCTGTGTTAAAGTGAATTAGTAAAGTAACAGTGCATTGACTTACAGAAACTTGAAGATACATAAATGTTTTCACAGCTTCACGGGCATAAAACTAAATAACTGGAAGCAGGAAAAAGGCAACCGGAACCCACACAAAACCTGGAATCAAAAAAAATATATAAAAAACATAAATATAGGTACATAAGACTTTTGTGAATTAAATCAAACAGGACTTGAATAAAAATAAAATGAATAAAAAATATGATACATATACATCTAATACCTCATTCGTATTTTAAAAATAATCTACATAAATAGATTTATAGCATTATTGCTATGAAAATACATAATAGGTACCTATGTGATATGTAATTACGCATTTCTGTTCATCTTGTAGAAAATTAATGTAGGCTAATAATAGTTCAATAATCATAATTTACCTTGTATAACTTGCTTTCAATTGCTCAAAATCACCGATCAGTCTTTAAAGTAGAGATACGGAAAATCCTTGGCAAAGAATATCCCAAGATCCTTGGGTTTAAAGCTAAAAAAATATAAAAACAGTTAATATATTACCTATTTTTACATATAATATGGCCCATACCTACTACACGCAGAAACGTCGATTTCATCATTTTCTTCATGTAATTAATATCATAGGTATATACTTTATATCAAAAAACATCTTTGGAACAAGGAACTTTATATCAAAAAACATCTTTGTACTTATAAATTTCAGCCGAAATATCAGAAACAAACTTCCAATCAAATCTAAACGGCAAAAATTAAAATGGCGCCTGACCTTGCCAGAGGCCTCGGGAGCTGACGCTGACACACAGACAAAAGACAAAAGAACAGGACGCCGAGTGCATAAAAATGTTCCGTAGCAGAAATTGACAGAAATCATATAGAAATATTCAGATTTTTGTCTAGGACAGTCTAGAAGGCCATGCTTTCTGCCTGGGTAGGACCGCGCCACAACTGTTTCCAATTTTCCGGTTTACTGTCACCCCCCTGGCTGGCACTACGCTTCAACCGCCTATTATTACCTCAGGATTGTGAATCCCAAGTACTCATTTAAGGCTGAGTCGACCTAGGTACCCGAACTATTTTTATTTTAATAAAAATAGTCGGCTGATGCAATGCCGGGTGTGGGAATCGAACCCACTACCTTGAGATTGGTAGACGAGAGCCTGTACCTCTACGCCACCGGCCATCTTATATATTATCTTAAAAACCAATTATAATATCTTACTACAAGAGTTATGAGTGTCGTTATCCACCAAATCTTGTCATACCTATACATATAAATTCGTGTTCGGCCGGGCTGACATTAGAAATAAATGTCTAGACTAGCAATTTTTGCACTTAAATATAATATGTAAATGTCTGAATAGATCCCTAGCTTAAGATATTTAAAATGCCGTATGCGCAATCGAGAATATCTTCATTCATTACTAATAATACTGTCAAGTGTAAGAATATTTTTTTTTAACCTTATTATTTCTACTAACTAGGTACCTGATTCTAAAACGAGGGATAGAACACACCATTGTTAAAATATTGGGTTGTCTCGTAGGCCAATGCCTGCTTTCGAAAAATACATCTCTCTCTACTTTTCTCAGGGCCCAGTCACTGTTATAGAGCATTAAATTAAAAATTAACGATCAGTCCCATAATAGACGGTGCTAATAATTGTATTCCAACTCCAACTTTTTTATATTATATTATTCAAAGGTAGATATATTTTTAGTGCTTCTTCAACTATACAGCCACGGCATATAAAACAATCGGCAGGCTAACTCTGACTAGATTCCATTGAGCGCGTTCAGGGACGGTCAGCGGCTGAGACGATACTAAAACTCACCAAAACCTCGGAAGCATTCGGATCCTAAACGGAGAGTTCGGTTTTGTTCGCCGAGAAGCGTTTTTTAATTTCTATTCGCCGAGAAAAGTTTTTGCGGGAATTTTGAACATTATGAATAATCGAGAATCGAACAGTAATCACAGACAATAATTTTATTATGCGAAATTGCTAACAGTAGTTGACTGTTTTGGTTGTTCATTTTGTTTTTTTATAGTTTTTGACTATTTTTAGAAATATGGCTATATTTAAAAATTGATCTGCATTCATATATTTTTAAAACATACAAATATCATTAAAGTTACGAAATGTAATATTATTTGCTCATTTTAAAGAAGGAAGGTGGTTAATGTATTTGGCTGATATTTGGTAATATACCTATAAAGCCTACATCAAGTGATTTTAGTCAAAGTTGCATTGATTATTGGTGTAAATTAAAAATTGTTTCATTTGCAGATTGCATGATCACTATCTAATTTGATGCATAAGTGAGAACCATAGCTTTACTTGGAGAGAGCTCATTATTCTCAAACTAGTTGAAGCCTGGCGCATCCGCCACGACATCAGAAAAAAAATACTTTTTATTTTTTTTTTTAATTAAATGAAAAACAAAAAGTCCGGCGACGACAGTTTTTAGAAGAGTCAATTAGCTATCTTTTAGTAAAAATAGCAACTTTCTAGAGCAAGTCGTTACTTCAGTAGAGGCGACACAGATAAACATTAGCATTTTATATATGTAGATTCTACTCTCAAATCTTTTATTAAAATATCAGTTCTTAAATTGAATCACATTTTCATGGGGAAATAAACATTTTGGGAAAATTTGTTAGCTTAATTACTGTAACATATTAGAAATAAAAAAACATTTATAGTTCTAATAATCACAGACTTTATTAGAATGTTGCAGTTTCTTATCAGAAACTTATGGCTGTTCTATGTCAAAAAAATACAATAATTACAACAATACAATACTGTAAGAGTCTCACTTTATTTTTCTTTGATTCAGTGAAAAATAAATAGCCTTACTGGCGTACAGTAGTAAATTTAAATCTCTCGGGCGCCACCTCTGTTATTTATAGTGGAAGAGGTCCACGTTTCGCCAATACGGGTAGCTTTTATACAGTGGAGATACCAGGGAGTGATGAAATGAAAAGAAATAAAACACACAGTTGACTATAACATAACATTAAGGCTTTATTTAATTAATCAACTATATGCTAAATACCCCAGGAAGTTTCACGACTTTAAATTGTAAGGAAAGCGAAAGAAAATTTATAATTAAAGACTCGTAAAATAAAATTTACAACAACAATCGAGCACCTCTAGAGTTTTGACCGTATAATCTCGATATGCAACTCACTGTCCGATTTAATCACGCGAATTCAAAGCGCGTTTTTGACATGACGTTCTAGTAAATAAAACGACGCGAGTTTCTAACCGGCGTCTAACTTAACAGCGTCCTAGTAAACACAGACATGTACGTACCGGAGCGACATACTCTTTTATAAACCGACTTTCTAAACGTCGGCGACGTCGTTACAGACGTCCCGGGATAAACAAACGCGAGCCCTGGATCGTTCGCAGTAGAACGAAACGGAGTCCTGTGGGATAGGTACGCACGCGAGCCCTGGATCGTTCGCAGTAGAACGAAACGGCGTCCTGTGGGATAATTACGCACCCGAGCCCTGAATCGTTCGCAGTAGAACGAGACGGCGTCCTGTGGGATAGATACGCACGCGAGCCCTGAATCGTTCGCAGTAGAACGAAACGGAGTCCTGTGGGATAGGTACGCACGCGAGCCCTGGATCGTTCGCAGTAGAACGAAACGGCGTCCTGTGGGATAGATACGCACGCGAGCCCTGGATCGTTCGCAGTAGAACGAAACGGCGTCTCGGTTAGACGTCTGGATAAGCACAGTCCACACCGCCCGGTCAGGACCACCTCGGGATGTCGGCGAGATCCCACGGCGCTCCTGATGAGAATACGGGAACTACAGAACCAGTCTCGGGATGGACGAGATCCTGCCTTAGCTCCAAGAACATTCGCGACCCGTGCGTTTACTGTACCACCTTGCTCGTTATCTCTCTCACGCTCATTCTTTCCCCTAACAAAAGAAATCGTTCTTCGCGTCCACGTGATCCGTTCAGCTCCCCCATCTGCTAGAGGACAGTTGGCCCTGAACGAATACAAGCTTTGTCAGCTTTTGCGATCGCGCGCTTTCCTCGCGTCCACGTGATCCGTTCAGCTCCCCCACCTGCTAGAGGACAGTTGGCCCTGAACGAACACAAGTGTTGCCGGCTTTTACGATCGCGCGCTTTCCTCGCGTCCACGTGATCCGTTCAGCTCCCCCACCTGCTAGAGGACAGTTGGCCCTGAACGAACACAAGTTTTGCCGGCCTTTGCGATCGCGCGTTCTAACTATCTCTGTCTCCCTTATCCCTATAACGCGTCAAGGCAGTAAAGTAAACGGTATTAACAATAAAAAGAATACGACCTACTCTCGATCACTTTGGCGGTGGGTGCTTACCTTATACAATACGGCGGCAGGCGGCAGGCGGCTGGCAGCAGGACACTTGGCAGGGCACTCCGGACTCGAACTTCACTGTTCACGTGCGACCACACAACTAACTCTGTAGTGCCAGTACTGCCGAGGTACTCGACTACGCTCCCCTCCACCCAACCTGCACTGGTAGGGAGAGCGGCGCAAACGTCTCGGTTTCTCGCACCGAACCACGGCGACCAAAACCCTATTACAATATGGTCATTAAATATCTCACGCATTTAATTCAACAGTAAGAACATTAATGAAGTTCATTACCATAATGAGTTAACAATAAAATACATTGCCTAACCTTGTTTACAGAAAAGGTCCCTATTATTTAAGTACAGTATACGGGGTGTCCCAGAAATGAGCCCCAAAATTTATGAACTTCATTACAATACAATAATTTTAACAATAAACAATACCACATTATACAGGTTAGTAGCATAAGTAGTACAAAATAAATATAAAACCCTTAACCAACAGTCAATACATATTTACTTAAGTAAGACCAAAAACAAACGAAATAAAGCCTTAAACCAATAACCTCTTTCACTTTGTTGGGAATAATTCTTGCTTATCCATTTTCCTTTTATGGCTCATTATATGGTCTTTTTATTGAACTACTGGCCTTCTCTGTTCATTTAGAACAATTGCTGATGTATCCTAAAAATTTTCATTTCTATTTTACCTAACCCAATCTATTTTACCTATGATTACGATAATAATTGTAAGTTTTTTTTTCCACATAGTCATTATATTTTCTTGGCGAATGCATAATTTATCTTGATCTTCTGTTTTTCATACCACATGCAGTTTATAACTTTCCTTAGTATCAAAGTCATAGGCAAAGTTATGTGTTTCCATTTCCAATTTTACTTCATGGTGTTTACCTTCAAATGTTGTTGCAATATACGGCAACTTCCACAAACTATGCAGCCACAAACTATATACAGACTACCATATTTAGAGTACACAGTGGGCAAATAATACGTTTCTTCTTATTATAGTGTTTTTCACAAAATTAAGTGAAACAACACAAATTAAAAATAATCCAGTCTGTAATATTAATTATCAAAGTTCCATGAATCGCTGGATCCCCAAAACGCATTCACAAATTGTAAATCAATAATTGTAATAATTGTAATTGTAATGTTAATTGTAATTGTAATAATAATTAAATGATTTTAGTAGGTATTTTTTGTATTATTTAAAAATACAGGAATGCTGTTGAGTTTTTAACTTTGTTTTTAAATAGGGCCATATTTACTCTGATAATTATAAAAGTGCCGTTGTTTACAAAGTCCATCAACGGCAAAGTTCAGCTGAGTTTGACGTATACCGCGGTTGCGCGGTTCAGCTTCCGAGTATTTTGTCCTTAGAGAAGGAAAGAGAAACTCTCTTTCCTTGTCTAGGGTATGGTGAGTTTTAGTGTTGTCTCAGCGGCTGAGTGGCTGAGTAAGCCAATTCCCTAAGCAGGCGCTGTGCGAAATTTCCATGCTGGAAGTACACACTCGCCGAGGGTACCCGAGGCGCCACAAAAATGCGAGGTCCAGCGAGGCGTCCCGAGGCATTGCGCAAAAACACATCAATTAAATTTGGCAGTACATAAATAAATATATTCTGAAGAATAATTTTGTAAAAATAAAAACATCATCAGGCGCTGAACGAGACAAATTTAATAACACTTTTGGGAAAATTTGGGCAAAAATTTTTCTTAAATCCAATTGAAAACCGACCTGAAAGTCGAGAAAATAAAAAAAACAGTGAAATCCACAAAATCAAATTGCATATTATTAATTTCAAACAGAGAAAGATAAATCCGCCTGGGATTATTTTTGTTTTCATTGTATTTTTGGTATTTTTTAGAAGCATACTCATATACGCTTTGTTTTTTGATCCTTGGCTGTTATTCTGTTACGTCGCAGATTATTTATCATTCTATTGTCCGTGTTTGTCATGAAAGATATCATGAAAACCAATATAACGTCGAAAATAATGACGTAACTGTCAAGGATCGAAAAAAACTGTATTTTCGACTTTCTGTTGCCGAGGTGAGGTGTATTAAAATAAAAGAAAACATAATGCTGCATAAAAACGTAAAATATTTGCTATTTTACATAATAATATTAAAACAAACTATTTTACATTATAAAAATAAATCTTTATTTTTAACTGAGGATAAAAGAGATAAATCAACAATTTTGTAGTTAGAGTAATAATTCTTATGTTAATGATGACAAAAAAGCAAAAACAGTGTCTAGTGTGTCAGTAGCATAGACTTAAAATAAAATATAGACTGAGCATCTCATTCATAAATAGCTGGAACATGCGGTCAGACACTGTCTTGTTATTGTTGTGTTATTGTTTTAGGTTATAACGAGTGCGACACGAGCGATAGATAGGTTGTCTCTATCGTAACGGTCGTTCCCTGACGACTCTGCCGAGAAACACAACACAAACTTTCGTTTCTCAAGTACACCTGAACTCTCCGTATCATAGCCGGGTAATTTTTTTATTTTAATGAAGCTATAATTAAATTAAAAATATATCGTATTTAAACTTTTTTATATTTTATTAAGATTTAGGACAGGTTTTTTAAATATAAGTTTAGAAAAAACAATTTAGAGTCCAAAAAGGATAAAAATAATAAAATACACGTTATAGAAGAAATTTTATAATTGAAATTAGGTAATTTTTGAAATTAATAATAAATTATTAATTTTAGTCAAACATTTACAACCCCTAATATTAATCAAAACAGGATCTATTCCACAGATATAATAGAATCGGCGACAGGGAGAGAAAAAAAAATATGATTGTTGTAATTTTGTTTCTGGTTAAGTGATGTCTTATTATGTAAATTAGAGAAAACATAAATCTGTTCCATTAAAGCAAGGAAGGTGATAAAATAAAAACTACATTTATTTAACTCGGTACTGTCTTTATTATACCAGGTGCGTCTCAAAAGTGGCTCATCCCCCATAATTTTTTTATATTTTCAAATAAAAAAACAAGATTTAGTATGTTAGTATATGAAATAAATTAGGATTGATTGACGCATTCAATTGTTTTTGGTCACTTCCTTTTTAACCGGAAATGACTATAACTTTTAATTTTTAAACGGCGCCCTCGGTTATTTCTACTTTATTCGATAGAAAATGACACTCTGAATAGAATGACATATCATATGTCAACTTTTGACATTTTCGCATATGGTTTAATTGTAATTGTAACACGCGGTTCATAACGACAATTTGACTCGAAATACCAAGTGTGTGGTATCAATATATTCATAAAAAAATGCTTTTTCCAAATATGCTAATGAGTCACCCTTGTTCCATTTGAAAAAATTGACATATGTATGATTAAAAATACGATTTGTACATATTTTAACCGACTTAGACAAGACACGAAACCTATTAGACGATCAAAACTATTTTTCCAAGGCTCCTTGATTAAAACTTAGTGTTTTTAACAACACCATGGCACCCTGGATTGAAATTTAAAATACGATTTGTTTTTCAGCGACAATGTCAAAAGTTGACATATGATATGTCATTCTATTCAGAGTGTCATTTTTTATCGAATAAAGTAGCAATATACCGAGGTTGCCTTTAAAAATAAAAAGATGTAATCATTTCGGTGAAACAGGAAGAGACCAAAAACAACTGAATACATCAATAAATCCTAATTTATGTCATATACCTATAACATACAAATCTGTTTTTTTTATCTGAAAAAATAAAAAAGTTATAGGGGGTGAGCCACTTTTGAGACGACCCGGTATATTAAAAAATATTGTTTCATAATGTAATATCAATTTAAAATTCTTGTATGTTATTTTATATGCTCAAGATAATTTTAGAATAAACCATATTTTTAATAAAATCATTATTAATTATTAACAGGGTTATAATTATGACTTTGTTACAATGTAAGTAAGTAAATAATGTAATGAGAAAAAATTCAGATTTTACATTTTACTAAAATATTATCTAAATAAGCGCCTTTCTACAACAACGCCACTGGCTCCCAATGGGCAAATTGAGAGTTGTCTACCGGTCGAAAGTCGTTTCAAGACTTAAATGGATTATTTAAGTCAAATTTCTTGCAAATTTGGCACTGGCGAACCATATTTTATAGTTCTTGAACAGAAAAAGTCAATAAAATAAACACTTAAGGACTACAAACTAAGAAAATGCGTTAATACAGCCGGGGACATAGCGGCATCAAAGCTTTACCGCACACTTGCCACGCGTACTACAAGGTAATAAATGAATGAATAGGCTCCCTCGCCTCTAATCGGTGTTATCATATTGTAAAGAACTTATCCTTTTTAAACAGTATCCGACTTATAATTTAGTAGTATAAGGACTATTTAATACATCTATGGAATATTAAAACCTACTTTATTAAACTGTAGTATTAATATCTCAATATATGTGTATAACAAGAAAAAAAATATTGATAATATTAAAGACGTGACAACATAGGCTGGATGAGGAAGGCTCGGTCGACTGTACCCAGAAGTAAACATGTGTACAAAAAAGGTTGTTTGTCCGCGTTGAGATGTAAATAGTGTAGTCTATATTTTATTTTAAGTCTATGGTCAGTAGTGTTTGATCGCTTCTCAATTATTAAAATAAACGTAGATACTTATAGAAAATAATGAATGTTTATATTAGGTAGGCAGTCATATATTTGAATTCGAAAACTTTCCATCAAACTGAATTAAAACCTAGTGCATAACTTTTAATATCTTAAACGGCCCGGAAAGTGACCATTAAAGAATCTTTTTTTTCTACAGTTCTCTTAACAGATTTTTCGGTACTTTGACTAAAATCGTTTATCCACTGTATTAATAATTATACAGTATTAAGTACCTCGGTCTCTGTCTCGGTGTTATAGTTTTGACAGTAGTTGGCTCCCAAATAATTTAAAATGAATTATAATTTTAATTCGTAATGAATAATGTGTAACGTAAATTTTTATCTATATATTTTTTACAGATTATTGCCAAGAAGGTGATTTCTAGTAGTTCGAGCAGCAACGGTGGCAAAATGGTGTCTAGTTAGTTACCATAGTTACAATAGAACAAAAAGGTAAAGGTATATACCTTTTTTAAAATGGAACAGACACATTTCTTTCCTAGCCTTAATAATTAAAATAAGATTATTAACATTTTAAATTATATTCACTTTGGGTAGATATTGTTTTAAATAATAATATGTAATGTATTTTACCCAATCTTTAATTTGACGGTGTTGTTAAATTCATTACTCATACATTTTTTTGTTTATAGATAGGTGTAGGTATACCTATGCTCACCTTCGGTAGCAGTTTTTCACCAGCCACCCAAAGTTCGCAGTCACTAGAATACCAGAGGGACTACAGTTTGATTTGTTATCGACGCCTATGATCCTTATGATAGGCAGTCATTTTCACGCCGTGCCTGCACCCCATGTCCGCTGATGTTGGCGAGTAGCGGAGTAGTAGGCTTTGGAAACAGTTGAATGTGAGAGTTTGTTGATTTCGGCCCGGAGAAGACATTGTTTGTCAAGCTAGTTAGAATTATATTTTAAATATCAATTTCTGTTAAATATATTAATCTGCCGATTACATCAGAAGTGGCGATGAGTTTAATCCAGCGTTCTTAGGCCGTAAAGGCGTGTTTCTGACTTACTGACGACTATTGACTTGACTTTGACCTTTGACCGTATTGTTTCGTAAATGCGTCGGTTTCGAGGATCGATTCGGTGATCGATCGTCTCAGATACGGGTATCCGTCGGCGTCGGATTTCGGATATCATCGTCGGATCGGCGAAGCGCGAAAAGAAAACCGGAGGGATCATTCTGCTAGCTCTAGTGCTTGAAGGTAATAGCGAAAAAAAAGCAGTGCTGAAAAGAAGCGTCATATCACCCCTACAAGTTACGGACTCCGGAAGATAACAGGAAAAGGTAGTGAGCCAACACATTATCTGAACAAATCTCTTCTGAAAGGTATTTTAAAAATGGCTAGAAAAAAAAATCGAGATAAATACTAAGGTAATTACAAGATAAATTCTAAGGTAGTATTTTTATACAGTAAAAATTGTTGTCATGGAGACAGATTTCAGTTTTTTTTAAAAAATTGTTCGGATTTTCGGATTTTTCGATTTCGGTGATATGAATCGCCTCGTGGTTCAAGAGGTCTCGAAGAGAGGGCGCTACCGTAGTCGGTTGATAAGGGTCGATTTCGCTTGAAGCACAAACAGACAGTTTTTCACGTAAAAAGTAAAATTTTATTGTTAAAATTAAAAGTTAAATAAATATCTATCTACGAGTATGGTACTCTTGAGGAATAAAATTTCTAGAGTTATGTGTTATTTAGTATATTAGTTATGTTGAGTATGTGTTATTTTATTCTCATTAAACTTCTTGATCAAGCCGAAACGTGGAACGGTGGTTTTCAAACATGATTTTTATTTTTATGCGTTGAAATATTTTGTTGAGCTTTTTAATTAAAAATATTAAACAAAAATCGAACAGTAATTTAATAATTTCATTGTTTATTGCGTAATAAAAAATATATCAAATATATACAGGTATATGCAAGACATTTTATGTGGAAAGGTAAAAAAAAAGTCTTCAAAAGTTTTTCAGTTTTTCAGAGGTACCTCTATAGATTGTTTCATAAATGTATAATTTATATTTTTCATATATACATTTTTTTAATTATATCCCATTTTACTTATTACTTATTTTATTACTTTAAGTTTAGTTATAGATGTCATTAATATTTCAGCTATATTTTTAATTTTTCTCCCTTTTTACTGAAACTTTCAACTTTAGGTAGTCTAGTAGGTATTGCTATATCAGTAATATACTAGGTATTACATGAATGTACTGGGTAATTATCTTTGGTGATTAGAAATACAAGAGAGAAATAGTAGATATGTAAAATTTAAAGTTGAACATTTATGAAATCAAACGTTTATTAAGGCATAATATTAATTTATTATAGACACCTCATAATCCTTCTAGTATACACGCAGTTTCGATCTAATATTTGAAAATTCATTTTAAGAAGCTGTTTTTAAAGTGGTCTTTGAGAAAGTTATTTTGTTTTGTACATATTTATGTAGTTGAATAAATACATGGTTGTAGAAAAGTTAAATAGGTTCCGAACTTCAGGTTTTGCAAATTCACTTTAGAATTATATCAAAAATTCACATAATTTATAAGTACCTATTACATTAGCTTTTCAATTATTATAATATAGTTTTAACCACCTCATTATATTTCAGAGTTTTTCAGTTTAATTCAGGTATTTCGCCAGTATTTCAGGAACTTTATCTTTGTATACGCCATAATTAATAGCAAATAACCCTTCGAATAGTGTTGTAATAAATAGACACATTGTGAGTGTTAAAATAGTTGTGTAAAATTTTGTAGAAGATGAGAACGAAGCGTTTATTAGAGTACACAGGGCTACTTTTTAATAAAAGCGTAATTTCTTTTGAATTAGAAATAAAAGTAAATGTCCAGATGGGTCAAATTCTAGGCGCCAGAGTACTATTATATAGTCGATTTCACAACACGCTGTAGATATCTCGAAAACAAACTACTAAAGCACGACATAAAATAAATATTCTCGGAAATAAAATATTGTTTCGGTAAAAACATGTTTAAATAGTTTTTAACAAAAATGTCTAATAGTTAATATACAACTAGCAAATCCGATTATCTTAATCTTATATAAAATGCATACACTTTTCATATTATGCGTAAACAAAAATAAATAAAGCGGTACTATATTATTTTAATTTAAAATACATAAACTAAGCTACCTAGGTATGTACTTAAATCTTTATGCGACGTTAATATATGAGTTTTACAACCCCGAATAAAGTAATCATTTAGGGATACCCTTTTACCTAAAGAAAACGAATACTTTCAATATAAACTATAGCCATATCTCACTACCTGAATACTGTTTGACATCCACGTGGAATGGGACAAGTAGAGAGGCATAATCTCTAGAATGTGTAACAAGTTGCATTACGATATCTAGGTTGAAAATGTTTCAAACATTCAGTTTAGATTGTGTGGAATCTAAGCACTAGGAGCAAAATGAGCGTATCTGGACAAGTTGCGTTTATCCCTCCGGGCGTAAATGATAAAGTCGGCGTTAGCGAGTTTCGGCGTAAATTAGTAACGAATTATGCGAAATATCAAGCGGAATAAAAGAAAAATTGGATGCTTAGCGAACTATATTCAGCGTTAGATCTGCTAAGGATCACTTCGACACACCCCATAGGACCCAATCAATCTCCAAGGTAGACATGTTCATTTGAATTTCTAAGCAGCTGAGGATTGGATGATATGAAGTTAGAAACATCCTACAATGGCATGCAAGGTCACAGAACAAGTACTGCGGAATAGCTAGGTTTGGCAAGCTATGGATTTGGTTATGGTAGATTCAAACGTGTATTAGGATTGGAAAAAGGAGTAGGGTTAGTTCTACCCGGTACTCTCTTTTTCAAGGTATACGTTAGTATGATAGCTGGAAAAGGCGTGTGGTGGTTGGTAAGGTATGAATTTACCACCTGTGCGCTTTGTGAGTAGGGCGGACAAGACTTGCGAATAGGGATGAGTCCCGGTATTCGGTCTGGTTAGTTCGACCCGGATTGCTCTCTTTTCCAGTGGCTGGAATAGGCGTGGGCCCATAGTTAGATTTATATCTTACATTTAGATTTTAGATTTAAGATTTTAGAGTTGAGATTTAACATTATTTTGTTGCACGCAAGCTGCAGATTGCGTGTAACACCAATATATAATAAGTAATTCGTTTATTTTACCTTTTGAAATTTTCTTGAGTCCCTGAATAATTTATTTGTCCATCATGAGTTTTTGAGTATTGTTTCTGGGTGAGTTACGATATTTTATTTTTATTTATTCAGGTAGAAAATAAGATGTAGCTCCAGTATGAGTAGTGAACAATCTAACTATATTTTTATTTCAGCTTTTAAAAATGTCCTTTAAACGATTCTGATTATGTTTCTCCTTTTAGTGTGTTGTAATAATGGTAACAATTAGCTGATAAGGTTTTGTCAATTGGTTTTGTATCAACTGTCTAGTATCAGCAGCAAACAATCTAACATAATATATTTTTATTTCAGCATTTAAAAATGTCCTTTAAACGATTCTGATTATTTTTGTCCTTTTAGTGTGATGTAACAATGGTAGCAATTAGCTGATAAAGATATGGCTCAGCAGCAAAAAAACTAATAAATATTTTTATTTCAGCATTTAAAAATGCCATTTAAAAGGTTCTGATTATTTATGTCCTTATGATGAATAGTCCTTATGATTCAGAGGAGTGAGGACACTCATAAGTCAGGAATGGCCGAATGTTATCGACGCCTATGATCCTTATGATAGGCAGTCATTTTCACGCCGTGCCTGCACCCCGTGTCCGCTGATGTTGGCGAGTAGCGGAGTAGTAGGCTTTGGAAACAGTTGAATGTGCGAGTTTGTTGATTTCGGCCCGGAGAAGACATTGTTTGTCAAGCTAGTTAGAATTATATTTTAAATATCAATTTCTGTTAAATATATTAATCTCCCGATTACAGATTTATTTTATTTTATCATAGAATTATATTTTATAATAAACCATTTCATATAATACCAACTTCCATGCTTTATTTTGACCGACTTAAAGTTCATGAATAAACTCGAAATATTTTGAAAAAATTTCCTTATTAAGGTCTTAAAATTGAATTACAATATCATTTAAGGGGTGGTAAAAAGGTTGAGTTGGGGAAAAATGTTTTTTTCTAGTACCTTAAACTTCTTCAGTAAACTCAAAATAGGATCGTTCGATCGAAACGCGTTCCCTAGAGTATCTAAATTAAAATACAAAATTATTTAATTGTGATGTTCTGGGTAATCTTATAAATAAAATACTCTTTGACTCCAGAACATTTATTTTATATTTTTTGAGTTACTCCATAATTAACACAGAGAATAGTTAACCTCTAAATTGACTCTAGGGATTATTGCCATTATTAGAATTCTCAGCTCTCATTTATTTAATTATACCATAGGCAACCAATAAAACATAAACTGTTAAAATTACAATTTTGTTTTAATTTCCAATAAAATTAGTTTGTTTTTCTGCTTCATCTGTCTCTTTTCCCTTCACCCTTCCTCACAAGAGTTATCAGTTATATAAAAATGTTTAATTTAATTTCCAGTTAATCGCCCCCCATACCACACTACTAATTATTATTTCTTGTTTCCGATTAAAAATATTATCAGTACTCAATGCGTCTGCATAATTATAACATTTTATTTTTATATCACTTTCTAACTTAACGTATGGAGCATCTGGCCTGCCTCTAACTTTTCGAGTCTCAACTCTCGATAGCGACTGCGAGGAGCGACGTTGACAAATTTAACACGTTTTTTTCCTTCATTTCATGTAGAATGTACATCTCAAGGATTTCCATCCATGCCGATAACGGCTGAACCGAGTAGGTCGGGCGAGAATTAGAAATCTCGCGCAGTAGGAAAAATTCACATTAGGATTTTTTACGCCATCCCCTTACGTTCAGATTACGAGGCGAGAGGGCCCGAGAGCAGGCGAGAGCCCCAAGTACACCCTCGCCTCGTCTCGGCCTCGGGTCGTCTCGGCAAGTGTGTACTTGCACCATCAGCGGTAAATATTGTTGCGGACCGGTGTGGACTCGACCTAACCTAACTATATGGCCCGCCCTCGGCTGACCTTAACATCGCATTAAAGAATAGACACCGTAATGATTCATTCGAAGATTCGAGAAGCATGGAGTCCCACTGGAATGAAGTAGAACATATGAGAACATTCGAAATCTTCTCTATGCATCTAACGATCTATGGACTACACTAGTAACCTTTAGCTGTAGGTATAAAAGTCGGCAGCTGTGGCCTAGAGAGGGCAGTTATAAATAGACGAGTGCAGTTGACGCGCTAAAATTCAAAATAAATTCTTAGTTATAAATCGTTTGTAAATAGTTCTATAAGTCTTTAATCGTTATTGTTTTTGTTAATTAGTGTTAAATAAATAGTGTTTAAATAAATTGTAACTTTCTATCCACACGGAACCGACGGAAAACGTAACAATTGGTGTCAAGTGTGGCGTGAAATATATCAGAAGATTCCTATCCTTCAATAAGAAGAAGACAGCCGTTCCCACCAAGACAATTATGCTGACATATAGTTTTTTACTTTTTATTCTAAATCATTCAATTCAGTAGTTAATTGTCAACCATCATAGCATGCACATATACAAAACCATTTTTTTGTAATAAATAAATTTTTAAAAAAGCATTTCTGAGTGTTCAAGAGTTATTTGGCGCAGTCGGTAAGATACACAGAATTCCCGTATCGAACGTGAATATTTTCGTTTTAACGATTGACTGTGAACAGATCCTAGACAGTTGTTCGCGAAAAGTGGAAAGTGTACTGGCGGCTCTTCAAAAATCAAGAAACCGACCTCGTATTGGACCAATACACAATTCGCTCGAGCAGAACATCGCAGTTTGGAACAACATTGTCCAAATTTGCGAAGAAACCATCAGCGAAGACTACATTGCAGACCTGGTGAATTTCTTCATAGAAAAGGATGCTCAGAATCGCTCTCATCATACTGTAAGTACAATTTATGGAAGAACTTTCTGAAATTTTTGAAAAATTAAATTTTAACAAACCTTCAACTGACTCTCAACCAATTAACGAAATTTTACAAAGAAATTTAAATTCGAATATAAGCAAGATGACACAAACTTTCAAAGCTGAATATTTAAATTGTTTGCCTGAATTCGACGGCAATCCGAACGAATTAAATAGGTACATTTTTATAAGCGAATCATTAATAAATAATTTTTATGACCGTAGTGATCCAAATAAATTTGAAAATATTTATTTAATGAACTCTATAATTTCTAAGCTTAAGGGAAACGCAAAAATAGTTGTAAGCATTCAAAATACAGCCACATGGGAAGATTTAAAAAGTGTTTTAACCAGAAACTTTGCTGATCAGAGAGATGAGTGTTGTCTCAATAGAGATCTAGTAATGTTAAGGCAATCGCCAAATGAAAAACCACAGCAATTTTTCGATAAATGTTTAAATATTTTAAATCTTCTATGCAGTTATGTTGATATCCACGAATCGACTACTGAAGCAAAGAACTTAAGAAAAATTTATATCAGGATATAGCTCTAAAAACTTTCTTGTCTGGCTTACGAGAACTTTTGGGAACTACTATACGTTGCATGAAACCTAGTACTTTGGAAGAAGCTTTACAATACGTCATTTCTGAAGATAATATTCATTATTTTCAAAATTTTTCTAGTAACAAAAATACATTTAGGCCACCTGTGGCACAAATACAACAATTTAGACCACAAATGCCACAAGTACCGCGATCTAATTTCGGTTCTTCTCAGAATTTACCTTTAAATTAGTATACTTAAAATAATCAATTTAGACAAAATACTTTTCCTAGCCAACCTATAAATATAAGGCCTAACCCTAACTATCAACAACCGAAATTTTTTACTAACTCCCAAGTTTTTAAAACACCTTCAAATATTAATGTATTTAAACCTAATCCTGGACAAAGATTCCCACCACCTACACCTATGAGTGTCTCTACTAGAAACACTACAAACCTAAATAGAGCGGGTCCGTCAACATCAAACCAATATGGAAATAATTTTTCTAACCAAAATCAAAATCGTAATTATTTTAGTAATGTTGGTAAAAATCCAAATATTATTGTCGAAAAACTTTTCAATACAGAGGCAAATCAAGAAGAGACATATGATCAAAATATTGAAAACTCTGAGCCTCAAGATTACGAGGAATTTAATCTCAATTATCAAGATATCAATGAAACCGAAATACAGACAGATATTGATTCGAATGTTGACAGACAAAATTTTCACGAAACTCCTACTCCCAAGCAAAACACATAACACCGCAAATAGTTTCATTAAACGCCACAAATTCAAGTGAATTAGCATATTTAATTTTTCCTGAATATGATATAAAATTATTGATCGATTCTGGATCGACCAAATCATTTATCGATCCACAAATCGCTAATAAATTTCTCCCAAATTCAATAAAACTAGATCCGTTTATTGTAACTACGGTATTTCAAAAATTATCCCAAAAATACAGCGCAGAAATTCCAGCTTCCAAAATTTTTAATTTACCAAAAACAAAATATCTCAAATTCTACTTATTTAAATTCCATAATGTATTTGATGGGCTTATTGGGCTTGACATTCTTAAATTTTTACAAGCAAACATTAATTTTGAAGACGGATATTTATTAACACCATATGCAAAAATTAAACTGCTTTTTCACCGAACTCAAAACCCAGTATATTCTATAAATTTTTCACCGAGATCACAACAAATCATTAAAGTTAGAACTTCTATTGAAAATGGCGAAATTATAATTCCTCACATAAAAATTCACAATTGTGAAATTCCTGAGAGTTTAACAATGGCTTATAATGGCGAAGCTATAACAACTATTTTGAATAGTACAACTAACAATATTGTGTTAGACTTGTCCGAGCCTATCGAAGTTTACAAATTCGATAGAAATGAAATGGAAAATATCGATCTAAATTTATTTACTCAAAATCCACCCAGCACTAATAATAATACTGAGAAATCGCCATTAGATTTTTACAGCGAAAATTTGCCTAACGTAAGTGATCCACCCAACGCCGACAACTCTATGCACGTTGAACCCGACCTTGACCGTCACCGTGAGATATATGAAAATGCTGACGTTCAGACATTACATTCTAACGCGGAAAATCATCCTATCCTCGGTATTCCAATAATAGAAACTGCTGTTAATTACGGGGCAAATCTAATATTTATTAGCTCAGTATTACACTCACCAGCAAATCCTAAAACAAAAATTTTATTTCGTAAAAAGAAACGTATTATTTTACAACTATCACAAAATAATTTAGAAAAAGAGATAATCGATTTTGTCAAAACCTACATAAATCCTGATACAATATATTATTTATATTTCGAAAACCCTGACCTGTATGAACCCTTCAAACACTCTTCAAAATTACTTCAAACACTTCATTAAAACTCAAAAAATGCAGTAAAAAATTAATCGATGTGACTAACAACGATGACCTGAAAGAAATAATCCAAAATTATCATGAAAGTAAGTCTAATCATCGAGGAATCGATGAAACTTACAATAGAATAAAAGAAAAATATTATTGGCCCTTTGTGAAAAATTCCATCCAAATTTTCATCAATGATTGCCAAATTTGCGAACAAAACAAATATGAGCGACATCCTATAAAATATTTCCAAATATTCAATAACACTGAAAAAGTATTTGTCAAAAAACACACCAGACAAAAAACTGCCAATAAGTTTGGCAAGAAAACAAAATTAAAGCAGATTAATACTAAACACAACTGACGCTCAAAATAAAATTCATATGGATAACTTAAAACGTCCTCTCAAAAAACCTTTTAAATTTAAACACTAAATGACTGATAATATTTATTTTCAGCATACCCGTAATTCTGGGGATGGAAGATAAAATAGAAATCAAGAACTTAGTGAACAACCCCGGTATATATCCTGCAAAAATCGGAACGCCTAAGCTTACACAATATTATTATAAATTAATACATTTTTACGATCTTCAGCCTCTTATTGAAGAAATTGATAAGTTAAAGTCACAATCTGAAAATATAAAACTTCAAATTAGCAAACATACAATGTATTTAAACGATTCCTTCAATTACATAAAAGTCTTAAATTTTATTGAAAACAAGTTAAGTGATAAATTATCTGAATTAGTTCCATATTCTCCAAGGAAAAAACGTGGACTAATAAATGTTTTGGGATCTATTTTCAAAGCTATCAGTGGTAATCTAGATGCTAGTGATGGTGAACGATATGAAAAACTAATATTACAACTTCAAAACAATCAAAATAAATTATCAGAAACAATTAAAATGCAAAATTCGCTATCTATAAAATTAATCGATAATTTTAACAATACATTAAAAAATATAATGCACAACGAAAAATTGCTCCAATCTAAATTAGAACTAATTGCGAGTTATATGTATAAATAAGTGTTATTTCATTGTAATTAAATACTGAATGCCTATTTTACATATTAAGCGGAAACTGCACCGAAGCAGGACTCACTCTCTGTACTGTCGAAACGACAATTAAAATAAAAAGACAACTCTAATCAGACCTTCAAAGACTCCATCAATCTACCCCAGTAACAAATCAAGCCAACCCTAACGCGATCGAACAAAACTAAGAAGACATAGCAATCGATCCAGCGCTAAACTAACAGCAAAAGACAATCGCAAAACCACCCACGAAAAAGCAAGCGATCAAAAAGACAGAAAGACTAAAAAAAAAGGATAAGTGCCCCGCCCCTAACCTCTACGAATCAAGAATATTGACAGTTCCTATCGCAAACATAATAAAAAACAAAAAACCCCAAAAAATAAAAAAAAAAAAAAATCTACGTAAAGGAACCCCAAAAGAAAAATACCTAGACTACATATAAAAGTAAAAATGAATTTAAAAATAAATATAAAAATAAAATAAAATTACGCCACTAGATCGTAAATTAAAAAAACTAGCACGTTCATGAGTGTAGACGAGTTAGAGGACAGACTATCAAATTTAACAGTAAAACTTAATACATAAGATAAATAAAATGAATGCGAGAACAAGTGCTTCAGAAAACGAAAATATGATCGTCGAACTGTAAATTGTGATACTTTTTAAGTCAAAAGTACAAAATATTAGCCCTTTGACGGAGAACCAGTGAATACATATAAATACTTTTTATTATTTAATGCGAATCCTTTTTACTAAAATATGCTACCGTACCAGACGAGGATTTTAAACAGCATGTTTTTGAGTGCGTACAGTCCAAATTAGTGGGAAAAGCCGAAATAATTATAGGAAACAGATTGGAATTAGACAATTGGTCAAAATTAAAAGCCGCTTTAATACAATGTTTCTCAGATAGACGTGATTTAGATTGCCTAATCCAAGAATTAACAAGAACGCGACCGTTTAAAAACAAACATCTCTTAAGTTTTGACAGCAGATTACAACTCTTAAAAAGTAACGTAACGTTCAACATGAATCAGTACGATACGTGCCTTAGCGCCTCTAGAGAATAACGTGTCAGATAGGCCACCTATGATAAGAACCGCGTTAAAGACATTTATTGCAGGGTTGCCAGCCGGAACTTTAAGAAACATCTGTTACATTTTAAAAACCGACATCCTAGAAGATGCAAATGGCGTGCCGTAAATGAATTTGAAATTTTGAAATGCTCTATGGCAGTTCTAACGAACAAAACAAGGTGTACAAAACACAAAATTTCCATCAAAAGCCAGCACAACAAAATTTCCAAAATTCAGATAATTTTTTGCTAAACACTTTAACATTTTTCCACACAACAATATTTAACGTATCAAGAATTAAATAAGTAACAACAATTTTAATAAATCAAAATCAATTTTTTTTTTTTTAATGCAATATAAATCTTGCAGAAATGTACCTAATACAAATTTTAACCAAAAACAACCTTGGCCTTGTCAACCAATTAATATTACTCCAAGAGAAATGCCTCCAAGACGATATCCAACAAACAGAGAAGTCTTTGGACCACCTAAATGTATTTAAGCCAAAGCCCATTCCACCACACCAACAATCAAAACCAAAGCCTATGTCTACAACTTCAGCAAACCCATCTTTTGCTTCGAAGAAAAGGGATAGTCAAATCCAATCATATCAGAATAGACAGTATCCAATACCTTTCCAAGCAACTGGACCACCAGATTTCACCTTCCAAGAATTATTTACTAATGATTACAACGAAGATATGAATAATTATGCGTACCAAGACACAACAAATACGCATCCCTATGAACAAAACTATAATTATACCGATTATAACAATTATGACGAATACGAAAACCAATATTCTGAAGAATACCCTTTTCATAGTTTGGAAGAAGAATTTCAACAGGAACCCGAATACGAGAAAGTTGTTGAGGAACAAAAATCCTGCACAAGAGGAAATTTTCGGAAACCCAGCCAGAAAGAAGGAAAAACATGATAGAAATAAACATCTGTTCAAGTAACGCTCTTCCGTATGTAGAAATAAAACATCCTAAGTTAAAATTATTAATCGATACCGGAAGCTCGCGCTCTATTTTAAAACCATCTATTGTAGAAAACTTTTTCCCGAACTATATCTATCAAACAACCAATATAATCAAAACAGCTATTGGTCAAAATCAACAAAATATCAAGCTGACCTCTCATTCCCGAAATTTGGAAGTAATCATAAATTAAATTTATTTTATTTGGATTTCCACGATTATTATGATGGTTATAGGTTTAAAAAGACTTAATAAATATGAACTTAAATATCGATTTAACTAATAAAAGATTAATAAACAATTTTGTCGAAATACCGTTCAAATATCGCCAACCGGAAGAAATAAATTTTTCTTTTTTCTATAAACCTCACGAAAACTAATAAAAAGTTCCAGTTAATATTTTTCAAGGAGAAATTATATCTCGACCAAAAGAAGAGTTCGATTACAATATCAAATACAAAAAGGCAAACAAAATCAAGCAGCCGATGCTTTATCAAGAATACCAATAAATAATCAAGAGTTAAACGCCTTAGAGACAGAATCAATCGATAATAACCCAGGAGATATTGATGAAGTAATCGAAGAATTAATAAAAATAGAGAAAGTTTACCTGATATAGAAGAAAAGAATTAGAAGAAATATTAGGAATGAAACCTAAACTAAAAATAATTATCCACTAGATATAGCTGAAATAAGACCACCAAATCCTATAAAGAAAAAGAATCAACTGATCTAGAAACACGTCATACCTCTCTAGAAGAACCAATAATAGGTCTCCCTATTTCAGAACGTTCATTAAACACTTATAAAAAAAATCAAGTATTCACCGAGAGATCGATAATATAAAATGTAGACACGAACAAATATTCAAAAATACTCGAATATATGTAACCATATCACAACGCCGATCAACAGAAAACTTTGTAAAATTTCTCAAAGAATTATTGACCCTAAACAAACCTATGCTATGTATTTTAAAGATCAATTAATAGCTAGAAATTTTATTATTACTTTACAAAATTATTTAAAAAATACTGCATTTAATTTTATTCAGTGTAGTAAATTTCTAAACGATATCGAAACATTAAACGAGCAAAAGAAAA
Organism: Sitophilus oryzae; assembly: GCF_002938485.1. Taxonomy (NCBI): domain Eukaryota; kingdom Metazoa; phylum Arthropoda; class Insecta; order Coleoptera; family Curculionidae; genus Sitophilus; species Sitophilus oryzae. The sequence goes on along the minus strand of NW_022146261.1, from coordinate 3,561,652 downwards.
AACCTTGAATGTACCACACGACAAAAACTTGTCATCGCGGTATCAACGAAATGAAAAACGCTTTAACATCAAAATCTTACTGGCCAAAAATGAGCGAAGATATTGAAAACTACGTAAACAATTGTGAGACTTGTCAGAAAAATAAGTACGATCGAAGTCCACCCATCGTAAAATTTAATTTAACACCTACAACATCGAAACCTTTCGAACAAATCCATATTGGATACATTTTAAAATATCAAATGAGAGCTTTTTAACAATTATAGATGCTTTTTCTAGATATGGACAAGCATATCATTTAAACGCTTTAACAGGTCCTACGATAATCGAAAATCTATACACTTTTATAACCCATCACGGTTTACCTTTGAAAATAACAACCGATTGTGGAACTGAGTTCAAAAACAAGGAAGTAGAAGATTTTTGTAAACTCTATAAAATTGAGATACACTATACAACACCGAAAAATAGTACATCAAACTCACCTGTAGAGAGATTTCACTCATCTCTAATCGAACATTATAGATGTCTAAAAAGTGATCATCCAAATCTTAGTCCCAGTCAATTAATAAAACGATCTATATTAGGATATAATAATTCAATTCATATTTATGACTGAACGCATACTCGAGCATTCTTCATTCGAAGCAGCTTGCTTCCAAAGAGCAATACCTAATACAAGTAAAGGAACATCAAGAAAATCCAAGTAAATCAATACCTGCACTGTCCAAGTTTTTGAGCCTAAAAAACCTTTCCACTTGTCAAAAACGCAAATTTCGCGCAAACCGCCGATCAATCAAACATATCGGGATTTCTACCAGAAAAATTCATTAGCTGGATTTTTATATCTCCCCGGAGAAGAAATATCTATAAGTTAGCGAGCTGCCCATACACGAAGAATTTCGAAAATAAAAGGGAAAGGCCTGAAAAATGTCGATTGCGCAAGAAGGGGAATGAACTCTCAACTCCTAACCAAAGAGTTAAGAACACTAAGATATATACTAAACAAAGTTTTAACTACCCTAAGATAAACACCCTAACCAGTTCTCCACAATATCACTGGAAAATATCGAGTTAGACGAATTACAAGATATAAGAGGAAAAATACTTCAAAATCAGCCGAAAATAGATAATACTGATTTTTCAACATCTCCCAGTATCTGGACAGTCTATATATATATAAATATATATCATACATATATATATATATAATACATAATATATACTATATATATATATATATTCAATAATCTTATGATTAGTTGTTATGATCAGGAGATTATAACCAAGATGTGTCTACAAGAAGCCTGTACGTCAAGAAAATCCATTAGATGTTCAAATCCCACTGTAAACCTCGGATTTGAATCTACAGAGGGAGGAAATATATCAGAAGATTCCTATCCTTCAATAAGAAGAAGAGAGACAGCCGTTCCCACCAAGACAATCATGCTGACATATAGTTTTTTGCTTTTTATTCTAATTCATTCAATTCATTAGTTGATTGTCAACCATTATAGCATACACATGTACTAAAACCACTTTTTTTTGTAATAAATAAATTTTTAAAAAAGCATTTCTGAGTGTTCGAGAGTTATTTCGTGTGTGATAGACTAGGAAAATAAAAAGACAGACAATGGCTCCGAAAAATTGTTGAAAGACTTGAAAGTGTCGGAATTAAATGCGTACTGGAAGAGAGGGAATGCGAAACAGATGGAAAGAAAAGCATTTTGCAAACCTGACTGAGAGACGTTTTGAATGAGGAAGGTGAGGATCCTGACACATTGTGGTTTGAGCTGGAAGGTGACCTTGACGCCCCCCCTTTCCGGGGTCCCCCCCCCCCCCTTACAAAAATAGAAGAATGAAATAATCGAAAATTCTCCAAAGTTGGAAGAGAGTTTGAATGATAAAACGACAGAGATTCTCAAATAGACCGACAACTTAACAATTTAAATAAAGTAAAACTGAAGTTAACTTTAGCAAGGATAAAATCAGCGATAAAAATCACAGAAAAGCGCGCCAAATAATTAGAAATAAAGATTATAGAAAAATATAATAAAAAAAAAAAAAAAAAAAACTTTAAGTAATAAAATAATATATTTGGAAGAAAGTTTAACAACAAAATAAACAGAGATTGAGGAAAATGTAAATAGAAAAATCGAAACTTTTGCGAGAAAGGAAATAGAAAAGGCAAATTCACCAAAAGGTCAAGAAACATCGGAGGACCCGAAACTAGTCGAAAATAGTTATGCAGCAAAATCAATTATGAAACCTCCACAGTTTGACGGAGTGTACATGGAGTGGGGACCGCGTCGAGAGTGTGCGTGAAAAAACCCGCTTGGGCAAATTATTTTTGCCAATTTGAAGCCGCTGCAATAGCGAACAGCTGCACAATAGCTGAAGAAGCTACCGCTTTGACTATCGCACTGCAAGGAGATGCGACTGATATTCTGCCAGACACTGTCACATGGAACAGGAGATTATCAGCATTTGGTACGACATTTAGAAATGAGGAACGGCCAAGCTCATTTGGAACATGTCTATATCCCAGGCTAAAAAAATTCGGGCATTCCAAAAAGTCCAAATGAGTCTCTGCAGGAGTCTGAAGGCGATGTAGCCCGTCTCGTTCGCGTTGCGTACCCTGCTACGCTAGAGAATGTTATGGAGCGTTTGGCAGTACAGGCATTCTCTGACGGCTTACGTGACAACAAGACAAGACAAGCACTTCTCCTAGCCCACCCAACGCCCTTGGTGGATGCTTTAGCATGTGCCCTAGAATTCGAGGCTGCAAAACAAAGTTCTCGGTCTTTAGGAAGAGTACGGTCCATCGACGAATGTTCCGACGAATCCGTGGAAGGGATTATTCGGAAAGTAATGGACACATTACATGGGCAAGAAAAGGGACGATCTGTTGCCGCGTTGGAGCTGCGGAGTACTAGGTAGTTAACACGTGCAAAGCGTTGTAGGAGAAGAACGAAGAAACGGTTTCGTCGAGGATCGGAAAACTACGAGGTGAGAAATGAAGGGGCACACGTCGACCTGTCCCCAACATGCCCCAACGATAACTGCTCAAGTCGCCTCTCTACAACACAAATTCAACTGCATTTTTGTGGATGGTTATGTTGATGGAGAGTTCCGAACCATGCTGTTGGATACAACGAAAACTATCATCAGAACGGACATTCTTAAAACATCGAAGAAGGTTAAGGTCAACACAATGGCGACTACTTACTGCTACGGGGGGCTCCGCTGCTGTCCATGGAGAACTAAACCTTAATTTTGTTATTGGGAGCACCAGTTTTGAACATTCAGTGTTAGTAGCAGATATCGAAGATGAACTTATTCTCGGAATGGACATTATGACCACTAAAGGTTTTGAACTAAACTTCAAACAGGGAATTTTGAAAATAAATGAAGAAGAAGTTGTTCTACATCGAAAATGTGAGGAGTGGTAGCAAAAGATGTTTCGATCCCTGAGCGCTGTAAGATATTTTTGGATGGTTGCCTGGAAGGTAAAATGAATAATGGAAGTATTATTCTGTTGGAGCCAAGGAACCATGACAGCGAAATAGGACGAGGGATCGCTGTTGGAAAAACCCTGCTAGGAGCGAAGAAAACTGTAGCGGTGAGAGTAATGAACACGAATTATTATTCTGTATCCTTGAAGAAGGGAACCCTCTTAGGGTACTGTTGTTCGGTGTCCTCAGTCATTCGAAGCGTGGAAGCCGGACAAAATTCCGGACAAAATGGTGAAGGAGTTAGTAAACGTTAAGGGATTATCTCCCGAAAATAGTAGAAAATTGAGAAACCTGATAATCAAGTATCAAGATGTGTTTGATAAAGGAGAAGCAGGACAGAGAGGTCGTAGCAATTTAGTACAACATAAAATTGATACCGGAGATGCACGACCAATAAAACAAAATCCGAGAAGACTTCCACTCGCCAAATGTGAAGAAGCTGACAAGATCCTTCGAGAAATGAAAGAAGAGGGAGTTATCGAACTATCTAACAGCCCGTGGACATCGCCGGTAGTACTAGTAAAGAAGAAAGACGGTACCACCAGGTTCTGTGTTGATTATCGGCAGCTCAATAATGTTACCAAGAAGGATAGCTATCCCCTGCCGAGGATAGACAATACTCTAGACACACTGGCGGGATCGACAATATTCTCTACCTTAGATCTGAAGGGTGGATATTGGCAAGTCGACATGGCGCCGAAAGAGAGAGAAGACAGCGTTCTCGGTGGGCTCCGGACTGTGGCAATTTACCGTCATGCCTTTTGGATTGTGCAACGCGCCAGCTACCTTTGAAAGACTAATGGAGTCTGTGTTAAAGGGACTATCCTGGACCACCTGTTTAGTGTACCTGGATGACATTACAGTGGTGGGGAAATCCTTTGACGATCATCTGAAGAATTTGGAAGAAGTTTTCAAGCGCCTTGCGAGCTCTGGTTTGAAACTTAACCCCAAGAAATGTCATCTGTGTCAAGAAAAGGTACATTACTTGGGCCATGTGGTCTCCTCCCAGGGAGTTGCGGTAGATCCACTGAAGACCAAGACAGTGGAAGAGTGGCCGATACCCAAAGACAAACATGAACTCAGAAGCTTTTTGGGGCCATGCACATACTATCGCCGTTATGTACAGGGTTTCGCCACCATCGCAAAACCATTATAAATAAATAAATAAATAAATAAATGCCTTTATTGTCAAAAAATTTTTCAATTTGTAGACAAAGGTAAACTAACAAACAAAGTAAAAAAACAAGGTACACAAACAAACAAACAAAAGATAATACAAAACATTATACAAATAATATTGTCAGTCTTATTGTTAAAATAAACATTTATAAATGTTTATAATGTCAAATAAGAACAAAAAATAAAAATAATATTCAAAAATATTTAGCTAGTTTATAGTAAAATATCAATGACCTAGAAATAAATTAATTTCGATGTCATTAGTAAATATAGCAATAGCAAACATTAGACCAGTGTTTACAAGATCAAATTTGATTTTCAAAATATAATTCATTTACGGCGTAGAAAGCCTTGTCTAGTAAATAAGAGTTCAATGCTTTGCGAAATGAAAAAAATGATGTTATGGATTTGATTTCAAATGACAGGTGATTGTGCATTTTTTTCGAGTTGTATAACATTGAACTTTTAACTAACTCTGAGCGTGGGATAGGTAGATAAAGATCTTGCTCCGCGTTCCTAAGTGGATAAGTATGAGATGGCCTTTCTTGAGAAGCTGATACATGTTTACGTATTAGGCAAACGGATTCAAATATAAATAAGGAAGGAAGAGTCAATTTTTTAATATTTTAAAAAAGTCCCGGCAATGAGTTCTGCTGTTTAGTCCCAGTGAATATCGAACAGCTCTCTTCTGGAGCCTGAAAATGCGGTCAAATTGAGTCGGACAACACGTACCCCAGAATGGAAGGGCATAACCCGTCAAAAAGTGTATAATAAACAGTTCTAGCCACTCTGACAAGTTAAGCTCCTTAGAAACAGACCTTAATGCAAAACAGGCAGAGCTCAATTTTTTCGACAAAGCTTCGATATGTATGTCCCATTTCAGAGAATTGTCCAGAACAAGCCCTAAGAACTTTACAGATTTGACGTCAATAATGGTGTTGTTAAGTACAAAAGGCTGCAACGAGTTTTTATACAATAAAGCTTTAGTTTTAGAAATGTTGAGACGCACCAAGATTTAATGGTGATTAAGTCATTTGATATAATCCTATGAAGTGCCGTGATGCCCTTGTTGCTCCAAGTGAAGCTAGTGTCGTCCGCAAAAAGACATATTTTGCCACTGATGTTTATGTTAGCAATGTCGTTAATAAAAAGAAGAAACAAAATAGGGTCTAGTACTGAGCCTTGTGGTCCCAGAGAAATAGAAGGGATAGAGAATGAGCTTCAACATGTGCAGAAGGTCTAATCAAGTTGGGCGCCATATTCCAGGTCTCCGTGTCATTTTGTATATAGGTGGTAATCTATAAGTAATAAAATATCAATTTGCTGTTTTCAACCATACGGGGGGCAATTTAAATTTAGTGAAATTCTATCATTTATTATGGTTAGTTAACATTAATATGATTTATTTAATTATCAGCATAATTATCAGTTTCAAAACTGCGTACAATATTAGTATATAATACACTAAATATACGAATATTCTGACAAAAGACGCTACGGACAGATGACCTTCTCGTCGTTAAACACTGGAAATGCCATTAAATAAGTATTTACAATTATTTCATGTTTACTTGTACAGAATTACGCGTTTCAATTTAAAATTTTTGCAAATTTGGTAAAAATTGTTCTAAACAACTTTTTGTTCAAGTTGTATATTCATAAAAAACATTTGGTTCATAATTATTTTTGATGATTACTTACCTTGTATTTTTAATATAAACCTAGAAAAAATATGTTTTTGTTTTTTTTTATTCGTTCCTTCAAATTGTGTTACAAAAACTGTTACATAACATGTCCTCTAACAAATATTTTCATAATACATAAACATCATTGATTTTATTATGGGTATTATTAGTATTTATCCTGGTTTTTGTCAACAAAAAAAACTCAGTCTTGTAATAGAACATCAATTTTATATTTCGTAAAATTATTTTGATACAAATTCAATTTGTCAAAATTCAAGTCATTAATATTGATAAACAACCCAAATTATTCCTAAATATTTTATTATAAAAAAAACTGTTACCGGTAAGTTTGTAAAACACGTTATCGTTTGTCTTAATACTACAAAAATAATTTATTTTTTTTGCACAAAAAAGCTTGTCGATCCTTGTTTGTCCATACCAAAATTCTGTATGTCCAACATACATATACCTAACTTATTATTAAGAAAAATTAGATTATATGATCTCAGAATTTTAAGAAAATTTTTTAAGATAAAATAGTTTCTTCTCAACTGTAATATTGTCAACTTTGGCCTGTATTTTTCTATTTAAAAACATGGGATTGACAATCCCTGATTAAGTTTCATTGCATCAATACCTTTGCTATAAATCCTGGCTCACAATTTAAAGCCATTGCAAAATGCTTTTGAACTTCATCATAGATTTTACAAGAATAAAAGTGTAATATTGAAACAAAGTAACATTGTAAGCTTCATGACTAATAATCTCATTTTTAACACTCTTTAAATATCATCTCGTTAACAATTATGAATATTATATGATTTTTCTCAGTGATTTGTGGCACAGATACAAATTAATATATGCCCCATAACAGTTTTTAAATAAGAAACTTCTGCCTACAGATTTAATTTTCTTATTGGCATAATACCCTTTCTTTCTATATAAATCTTGCCATTTTTCCAGTCCAATGTTCCTTGTTTTTACAGTTGTAGGAATACTAAAAATGTTGACTATAGAACTCGATACTATGTTTGAAAAAGCCTTCATACCTGTAACTGTGCATAAATCTAATTAACTGAATTCTCCTCCTCTTGACACTCTGAACACAGCCGCTGCTAATGTTAGAAATATTTAGCACAAAACTACAACTACCTACAACAAACTTTACAATAAAAATGTTAAATTTTCGCTGTTCGATTAAAATACCCTATCTTATGTTTTCTTTTCCTCCAAATAATCTTCTTGTCAAGTAAGGACCAATCTTATTTGATATATTTCTGGTCACTTGAACTTGTGCTTTCATGGACACTATAAGAGTGCACTGTTTTACAGAACCACGAACATTGATTCCAAGTATCTTCTTCCTCCACACGTAATAAAAACATCCTCTTTAAATGGCCACATCATACACTTATTTTTGACCATTCCCAATTACAATCACGATTTTTACAAATCGCCTTTAGGAAAGTTAAAAATAAACAGTTTTGAATCATCTGTAAACACGATTATGTTGTATAAACTTACACATGAAAACTAATCATTATTCCCGGCGTATTAGCTTTCTAGAATGACTATGAATATACAACAGGCCTTTTTGAATTAGTGTTTAGAATAATTGAGATGATAATAAATTTTAACTAGATAACAACACAAACGAAAAACAAAACAAAACAAACAGATGTCAATTAAAGAGGGGAAGTGACAGCGAGACCTGGAAGATGTCTGCCATCTTGCCGTCGACAAAAATTTGGATGCGCACTCGTCGAAGCTCATTCTCCCACTTCCATATCTCTGGGTACTCCACATACTATTGGCTTGCTAGAAGACAACGTGGTATCCACCCTCACAAGTTGACTTCTGTTGCTCAGATACGACTTAAACCATTCGAGAGATGATCCCTGAACCCATAGTGCTACAGTTTATTAATTAAGATCTTAAAATTTTACACATTTATCATCAATTTTACATTTTCAACATCGATTTACACAATCGAACGCCTTAGAAAAATCACAGAAAATTGTTGCTGTAGAGTGATGGTTGTTTAGGCTGGAGTAAACATTATTAAGGAGGGAAAACATAGCGTCATTTGTGGACTTGTTGCTTAGAAATCCAAATTGGTATTCAGTAAGTATTTTGTACTTAAACAGAAAAGATACCAGCCTTCTTTTAACCAATCTTTCTACGATCTTAGATAGCGTTGGAAGGAGTGCAATTGGGCGATAGTTAGAAGCTTCATTTTTGTCTCCTCCTTTATGCAGAGGAATGATTATTGCCGTCTTAAGACATTTTGGAAAAATACCATTTTGGAACGACATGTTTATTAAAGTTGTTAGGTGATTCAGAGTGCTTTCTGGTAGATTCGAAAACATTTTTAAAGTTAACCCGTCCGTCCCAGAAGAGGATTTATTTTCGATGGTATTAATTGTACTGCGAAGCTCTTCTAAAACTACGGGCGAAAAAAAGAAACTGTGTAAGTTTACAATATCATTAGAGAGATAAGAAAGTGGATTATGAGGAGGACATACGGTATTAGTTAAGTTTTTCGCTACATTTACAAAGTAATCGTTAAGGTTCTCAGGTGAGGTAGAGATATAGACGAAGAAGCTTTGTTTCTCAACTCATTCACAATAGACCATGTTTCCTTAGCAACATTACCAGAATTGACTATTCCCCTATTATAATAAAGGTCATTAGCGGCTCTTATAGTCTTATGATAAATTTTTTTGTATAGTTTTACGTAATTGTGGAAGAAGAGACTGTCTGAGAATTTTTTTAAAGTGAGATAATGAACGCATGTTTTTTAAGAAAGATGCGTAGACCTTTAGTGGTCCAAGGTTTATTATGCTTATTTTTTTATAGGCCTAAGAGGAAAGGATTTGAACGCTAGACTGGTTAATGTTTTTACGAAAATAGAAAATTCGGTGTCGACATCATAAGAGCTAGTATCCCAGTTGGTTGTTTTACATAAGTGGCTGAACTTTTGAGCATTCTTTTCTGAAAAAATACGGCATAATTTACGAGGGGCATTTTTGATTTTGGACTTCATCGAAAATTCAGTTAAAACTGCTTCATGATCAGAGAGACCCGAGCTAAAGACGTTGCAGGCGATGGAGTTAGGATCAAAAGATGACACAATATAGTCTATAGTACTAGAACTGGTATTGGATATTCTGGTAGGTGAGCCTACATACATGGCTATTCCAAAAGAATCAAAAATGGACTGAAGAAACTCCTGAGCAGCACATACACTAAGAAAGTGAATATTAAGATCACCATACAAAATTAATTTGCTTTTTAAGGGCAGGGACTCAAGCAAGCTTAGTAGATTATGACAGAATAATTGCACGTCAGAGTCTCTATAAATACAAATAATGTAAAGGTCATAAGCATTATGGTGGACAATGGAAAATTCGAATACTTTTTTAGATAACAAATCATTGTACCTAGTTACCTCGGAAAAGTCGTTGTTTAAAGACATTATCATAGTACCTCCATGAGAAAAATTTGTTCTATTAAATCTGGCTACTCATCAAAATTTGACCAGTGCTCAGTTATGGCAATGATATCTGGAAATTCAAGTTCTTCTAGTAAAAGATATAATTCATCTGTTTTATGTCTTAAGGACTGAATATTAATAAGGAATAGACCAAGCTTGCTATCGCTTAATTTTTCAGAAGGTGCTTGATCCACTTTTCGCGTCAATTCAACTAAAAATTTTTACTCTTACTTGGGGAGCCACTGGAATAATATTTGCCATGACTTTCCCTAATCTTTTGAAGTCGTAGAAGGCTACCTCCGCAGAAAAAAAATGACCTGAAAGCTGAAAGATCTGCATCAACTTCAGTTGAACCAATACCATAGGCGTTGTGGAAGCGGTAGTACAACTTACGCAAGGAGTCCAGGTCACTAGGTCGCCCTTCTGATGCAAGCATCAATTTGATGCTGGTACTAGTGTGTCCTTCAAAACACACACTGGATTGTTGGTCGTGAAGATAGGCAAGGAATAGCCTAAGAGATTTCAAAATGGAGGTGTCCCTCAACCTGGCCAACACGTAACGTCCATTTACCGCATCTGACTCCTGAGACAGCCGTACTACAAGTGGAGTCATCGGGTCCATAACTACCAAACCATCTCTCTTCGTACTTCCCTGCACAATAATTTCTGGATTTTCCATCGCCAGGGACTTGCAAGCAGCTATAGCTTCTCTGTCAGAACCAATCTTAATAGTTCTTACATCCCTTGGAATAGTTGCCAGTAGTGGGTCAAATAGGTGAGGTAGCTTGCGGTTCTCAATGATGTTTATTTTGACATTTTGAGCAGGTTCGGCCGAAGAAGTTAACAAAGCTTGGTTTAAGGATGTTGAGGTTGAATCTATTATGGTTCCCGGCGGCCACATATTTATGTCCTTAAGCTGCACTAAGTGACACCTCTTTTGCACTCCAATTTTGAAATCGGAATGGGAGCTGTCCTTATTTTTCAGTATTGGAAAGCATCTGATGAAATCGGTGGTTCCTAGTTTTTCTTTAACATAGTGCGCAAGTTGATTCGCTGTGTAAGGAGGTGGAATTCTGGACACCACCACATAATTCCAGTCTTCTCTTATGGCGACCTTAGGAGGTTGCGATGACACTATTTCGGGTGAAACTATTTTTTTGGCAAATCTATAAAAGCTGTACTATTTTGGTGATCTATAGGGCCCGTCTGCGTTGAAATGGATTTTTTCCGCTGCATATTATGATTTGTACAGGTCTTATCTCTTGTAACAAGCTTTTCCAATGTGAGCGACATTGGAAACGACATGTTTAACGCTCTGCCTAAGGTCAGCCATTTCCTTCGCCATTTCTTCCTTAGATGGGTCATGAACTTGGACTTTAACAGACCCATCATGGTTGTCCATTAAAATTGATGATAAATTGAAGGTGTCTTGCTTTATCTCATTTATTGACTTAAATAAGGATTCTTGTGTGGTATCTGATATCCTGGATATGTCATCAATTTTCCTGAGTAAAATTTTCCACTTGGAATCGTGGTCACTCAGCATGTCCACAGAACACACTAAAGAAGAACGCTAACTCCCATGCATTTTTTAGTTTCAAAACGGTTTCAAATTTGTAAAGATACAGATTTCTTTACAAATTTGAAACCGTGTTGTTACCACCAAAATTTGTAAAGAAATCTGTAATCTGTATATTGAAGTGGCGCCATCTAGCCACCCAGGAAAGTAGCAAATGTGGCGGCAAATTTAAATAGATGCAATTTATTTTTAAGCAAGACGTATTGACTTGTTCGCCAGTTAGAGCCAATCAGATTTCTACAAAATAATGTGTAGTCATCTGATTGGTCCTAAGTTGGCAAACAAGTCAAATGGTAAAAAACAAGGATTTATATATAAAGGTTAAACCAGGTTAAACTATTGTAAAGTGTTAAATGGTTTGCTTATATCATTTTATGTGCATAAAAACCTACAATAAATAATTTAATTTAATTTACAGAAAATTATACCATGAAACATTTTACAAACAAATAAAACAACAGATTAAAAAGTATAATATTTATTATAGTACCAGATTTAAGAACACATAACAAATATCGTTGGAATACAAGAGAAAGTGACGTCCATTAGAAACAATGTTTTATTTATGTGTATTTTTTACATATGGACTTGAACAATTGTGTAATATCATATTGTGAAGTTTATGTACAAAAATATGGAGTTGATCAATTTTTTTTGTAAAAATATATGGCGTTGTAAATATTACATTGTTAAAAAATAAAATTCACGAACATTTGGACTTGGTTAGGTTACCTCACCTCGCTTTCTCGGATTATTAAATAAAATTGTTAGATAAATCAAAAACCTTTAACTTAAACCTTACCTTTAATAGAGATCTTAAAAATCAAACACAAAACAAAGTTCAAAAAAATTCAAAAATACAAAATCACGATTTTAAAATGAAGATTGCAAAAAACACAGCCAAACAACCAGCAAACAGCGAAACGCACATCTCCGTTCAATTGCAAAACACAACTGAAGAAGAAGGAGGAAGCCGGAAACGGAAAACTGATTTGACATACAGAACAATGACAGAACATAATTAATAGGCCTATTTAGGCAACTATAAAAACAATTTTGTACGCAATTGTTAGGCAACTAGAAAAATTAAAATAAAAATACGCCATCTAGCGCCCCAGGAAATTACTACCCCAAAAAATGATCGTTCAAGGTCGTATATCTCAGTTGACTGGCCCTGAGCATGTCATACATTTCAGTTATGACTGGAAAAATGTTTTTTTAAACAGAATCCTAGTGCTTCGATGATTTCTGGTTGGACCTGGCATTTTTGAAGCTGTATAATTCTATCATGAACATATTTTAATGTAGGGGAATCGCAGACAGTGCAGAAAAATCTAACATTGTGGTACTTTTGTTGACATAGCACCTTTGTTGTTGCCTTATCCAGTCATGTACAGGTCATACAAAAACTTCTTCGACACTCTCCACTACAGCGAACCTTATAACTGTCCTTTTGGATTTTTTGACAAGAATCGCACTTAAATTCAGCCATAATAATGTAAATGATTAATAATATTAATAAAAGTCGATGACAGCTGAATAAAATTCGGAAGTATAAACAAGCTAAAACTCACGCACAGCGGAAACAAGTACGCCGAAAAATTATCAATTAAGGTTGCAAAAAACTAACACAAGTAAACAAAGTCATGTTTAAACGAACAGTGAACTTTGAGTTGATTTCGGGTCAGGAACAAAAACAAATCAAAATAAGTCAAATCAAAACAAAACAAACGTTCAATAACCGGCAGACAAAACGCACGAACGGTAACACAACCTTATCGTACGACTGCTAAACTGTTACTGAATTTGACCAGTGACCAGACTTACCGAAGGCGAGAGGCGTTTCTGTTGGGACTCAGATTCTGACGAGGCATTCCGAACACTGAAGAAGGCCCTGACTAGTGCGCCCATACTTAGCTACCCCCTTGGCAACGGAAACTTTATATTGGATACCGACGCTAGCAATGTTGGATTAGGCGCTGTTCTGTCTCAAATCCAGGATGGTCAAGAAAAAGTAATTGGTTATTTTAGTAAGACCTTGTCAAAACCGGAAAGGAACTACTGCGTGACCAGACGAGAATTACTAGCCGTAGTTAAAGCAGTGGAACACTTCTACAAGTATCTCTATGGAAGAAAGTTCTTGTTAAGAACAGACCATGCCGCTTTAAAATGGCTGTTGCAGTTTAAGAATCCTGAAGGGCAGGTAGCTAGATAGATCGAACGATTATAAGAATTTGACTTCGACACAGAACATCCAGCTGGAGCAATCCATCGAAATACCGACGCACTTTCTAGAAGACCTTGAGCTAAGGACTGTAAACATTGTTCCCGAGCAGAAGAGAAAGAAGCGAAACTCCTAAGAACAACTGTGGTTAACGATACTTGGCAACCCAAAGATCTTGTAAATTACCAAATCAGTGACCCAGAATTAGGCTTAGTGATTAACTGGAAAAACGCGGACCAAAGACCAACGTGGGAGGAAGTTTGCAGATATTCGCCGAAAGTGAAGTCGTACTGGGCCCAGTGGAATTCCTTGGTAATAGATGACGGGTTACTCCGCCGCGTGATTGAGAGACCAGAGGGACAAGAAGAGAGAAGGCAGATCGTCATTCCAAAGAAGAGGGTCCCGGAAGTCTTGGAGGAAGTTCACAATGGAACCAGCGGTGGACATCTTGGTGTTACCAAGACACTTGGCAAGCTGCGTGAACGGTTCTATTGGGTGAACTGCAAAGAAGATGTGAGGGCCTGGTGTAAGAAATGTGACATTTGCGCAGCCATTAATGGGCCACAAAAGCGTGGTAAAGCCCCTATGCGCCAGTACAATGTTGGTAGTCCCTTCGAACGAATAGCGATCGACGTGGCTGGTCCTTTCCCGGAGACGAACGATGGCAACAAATACATTGTGGTAGTAATGGATTACTTCAGCAAATGGGTCGAGGCCTACGCGTTGCCAAATCAAGAAGCGTCCACGATTGCTGATGCCCTTGTTAAAGAATGGATCTGCAGGTTTGGTGTTCCCATGGAGCTTCATTCAGATCAGGGAAGAAACTTTGAGTCCAATCTGTTCCAAGGCGTCTGTGAAGTCCTGAACATCCGCAAGACCAGGACGACTGCTCTACATCCACAATCCGATGGGATGGTTGAACGCATGAACAGAACTATCAACCGTTATCTGGCCAAAGTAGTCTCTGACCACCAAAGAGACTGGGACAAATTTCTTCACCTGTTCCTGTTGGCCTACCGTTCATCCGTCCAAGAATCTACAGGGCAAACTCCAGCCAGCATCGTTATGGGACGGGAAGTGCGCCTACCCTGTGATCTGAAATTTGGTTGCCGACCGGGAGAAGAAGTCGCCGGAGAAGATTATGTCCACACACTACGTCAAAGGATGGACGACATTCATCAGAGAGTCCGCCTAAATATTCAAAGTGCTAGTGACCGAATGAAGGAACACTACGACATTCAAGCTGAGCATGGAGGATACCAACCAGGGAAGTTGGTGTGGCTATATAACCCGCAGAGACGTCGTGGGTTATCTCCGAAGCTACAATCCTCGTGGGAAGGGCCATACGAAGTCATGGATAGAATTAATGACGTCGTATACCGTATCAGAAAATTGCCAAAAGGAAAACCGAGGGTAGTCCATTTCAACCGTTTGAGCCCCTACCAAGGCGAAATAGAAGATCGTGCTGGGACCGTGAGAACCTGCAGCTTTGATCCCCCTGATTCGGAGATGTCCTTTGACGATTTCATGGCCCGATACAACAGCAGTGAGAAGGCTCGCTATGGTGTAACCAAAGAAGATCAACGAGACCTCTTTTCCGTGCCTCCTGATTATTCGCTCGCTCATTGTGTGGCTCGAGATTTGCGGATGTCCAGAGGAATCGCTGCGACGTTCAATGAGAAGTTTGGGCGTGTCGGAGAACTACGCCGACAGGATCCAGAGGTTGGAAGCGTCTTGAGGCTAACCGACAATGCACATGGTCAAGCAAGGCACATCTTCTACCTGGTCACCAAGGAATGGTCCCCGAGTAAGCCGACTTATCTCAATCTATGGAAGACCCTGATTGAACTGAGAGAAGCCCTGCTAAACAACAACATTGCACGATTAGCCATTCCGAAGCTGGCGTGTGGACTCGATGGTTTGAGTTGGCGTACAATCCGGAACATGATTGAAGTCTTGTTCAGATTTACGGGAATCGAGATCCTTGTTTGCTGCTACAACCCAAAGCTGAGATCGGGAGAGAAAACTGTAGACTGCTATTTCTACCAGACTTCGCAATGTACCAGGGGCCAGCTTTGCAAATACCTTCATTCAGCGTGTACATCTCGGGACGAGCATGTACCTAAGAAGGGGGCAGTGTTGCAGACCGGTGTGGACTCGACCTAACCTAACTATATGGCCCGCCCTCGGATGTCCTTAACATCGCATTAAAGAATAGACACCGTAATGATTCATTCGAAGATTCGAGAAGCATCGAGTCCCACTGGAATGGAGTAGTACATACGAGAACATTCGAAATCTTCTCTATGCACCTAACGATCTATGGACTATTCTAGTAACTTTTAGCTGTAGGTATAAAAGCCGGCGGCTGTGGCCTAGAGAGGGCAGTTATAAATAGACGAGTGCAGTTGACGCGAGTTATGACAGTCGAAATACACAGATACGCTTCTCGCGGAAGACATCCGCAGGATGCACCTGCACTTTTGCCTGGGAACCTGAAATTCAGCAGTTTGCCATAAGAAGAGGTTTCTTCACAAATCAATGTAGATTTTAGTTTTAGTTCTTGTCTAGCTATTGTACTTGAAACATTCAATTGCTGTTCCGTAAAATAAATTTAAGTTTATTCCAAAATTTGTGTTTTTTAAAAATACATTTTTCTGGGACTGAAACGTAACTGGCGCTGTCGGTAGGATTTGTGCGGGTACAATTTTCGGTACGAAAGTGTCTATCGGACTTTGCATCTTGTGGTTTTCAACACTTCAGCACGAATCCGGGAAGAACCGACGGTCCAGCAGCAGAATCAACCCCAAGGCAACAGCGGAGAACTCGGGAAGGGACTGGAGACTACGAAAAAAAGTAAGTGCCATTCCTTTTTGCCTCTTCCAAACCGCTGCTTAAGGTTTTAGGTTGGGATAGTTAGGTTCTGTACATCGCGTACTTTTCGCAGTTCATTGAGAACAATTTAGATTTAATTCAGTCTATCGAAGACACGTAGATTTAAGAAACAAAAAATAATTGAATATTTTCTATACAAAAATTCACTTTTTTATATTTTTTCTAAATAAAGAAAGTTATTTTAGAAAGTAATTATTTTGGTAGATTTAAATAAATAATTTTAGTTCATGAATAAAATTGATGATATTGTAGATCAATTAAGTAATCTATCATTTTCAAAATCAGAAAAATCGATAGAAATTTCTAATAAGAAAATAATTGCACCTTCAAAAATGAACGAACAACAACAAGTAAACTGGGATCTTTTTAAATCCAAACTCGAAAACATTAAACCTTATGATGGAAATGTAAATCCTCTTAATAAATTTATTTTAAGATGCGAAAATTTTATTGACAGCTATAAATCATTAAGGGACAAAAGTTTAAATGACCATATATTTGAATGTATTCAGGGAAAATTGATAGGTAAAGCTGAAATTATGGTAGGAAATCGCACAGAATTGACAGATTGGACCTCTTTTAAAACAGCTTTAATTCAAAGTTTTGCCGATCGACGAGATTTAGATTGTCTCGTGCAGGAATTAACTAGGACACATCCATATAAAAATGAATCAGTTTTAAATTTTGGTAGCCGTTTACAATTATTAAGAAGTAATGTAGTTCAGCGCATAAGCAACGATACTACAATTACAAATGAACAGAAACTTTGTCACATAACCTATTTAGATAAAACCTCCCTTAATACATTTATTGCGGGATATTCAGGTATTTTACGAAATAACATGCATCTGAGAAAGCCTAAAACGCTAGAAGATGCCTTAGCATAATATGTTAATGAATTCGAAAATTTTGAACACCTATACGGGAATACTAATTTTCCACCACCACAAAAAATAAACGCATTATTTAAATCGCAACCTCCCCGGCAGGTAAATACATCTCAACAAAATCAGAGAAATTTTAATAACAATCCGAATAATTTTTCACAGTTTAATCCACAAAATAATCCAAATAATTACAGTTTTGGTAATAATCCAAGAAAAAACCATAATAATAACTTTGATAACAATTTTGGAAATAATTTTGGTAATAATTCACAACAAAAATATGTATGGCCTTCTCAACCTATAAATATACAAACGAAGTCAGTGCCACCACAAAGATTTCCGACAAATCGAGAGGTATTCGGGCCTCCACAAAATGTTTTAAGCCTAAACCGATACCTGCAAGTCAACTTCCTAAACCGGAACCGATGTCTGCCACATCGCGAATTCCAAGTTTAAATTCTAATAGGGGTAGTTTTCAAAATCAAAATTTTAGAAATCGACAACAAATGTATGACAATAAACCAATTCCAAGAATTATTTTCTAACGAGTATTATCAAAATAATTCTGATCAATCAGATATCGATTACAATCAAGCTTATTGCGATCAAGATTATAATCAATCAGATAACAATTATAATGACGATCAATATTGTCAAACACATGTTGATGATAATATATCTCTAATGAACAATCCGAAAATTATAATGAAAATGTTCAAATAGAGTACCAACCAAATCAAAAGAGTTGATAGAAATTAATATTTCTTCTAATAATGCCTTGCCATATATAGAATTTTCCAAACCTCATAATATTAGATTATTAATCGATACAGGAAGTAGTAAATCAATAATTAAACCATTTATAATCGAACAATATTTTCCTAATCGTATTTATCACCAAACAAATAAAATTAGAACAGCTGTAGGCACCAAAGAAACAAAATTTGAAGCAACACTACCACTTTTCGAAGAATTTGGGTTAAACCATAATTTATGTTTTATACTATTTGATTTTCACGACTATTTTCATGGTGTTATCGGACTCAATGATTTAATTGCTATGAATTTAAATATTGACTTAATAAATAAGAAACTTATTGGTAAAAACATCGAAATACCGTTTAAATATAGGAAACCATCTGAAGTAGAATTTTCTTTTAGTGTAAATCATTTTGAAAAATTAATCAAAAATCTTCCTGTTAGCATTTATGAAGGAGAAATATTAACAAGAGCCGGAAAAATTGACGAATTATTCTTTCCCCAAATTTTAACAAAATCAAAAGACGGGTTTGCTCCTATAGAAGTTCAAAATCTTACAGACAGAACAATTTCAGTCACTTTGAATCAGCCGATTCCGGTAGATTCCTTTCAATCGAACGTTTGCGAAATTTATACTTTTGAAAATTTTACGAACGAAATAAAGTCTAATTCTGAAAAACATCTAATTTACTCACAATCTAATATTGAAAATTTAATTAGAACGGAACACCTTAATAAAGAAGAAAAATCGGAAATAATAAAATTTTGCAAAGAATTCGCTGACATTTTTCATAAACCCGTAGATAAACTAATTTTTACGTCTAAAGTCAAACATAAAATAAATACCACGGACGAAATACCGTATGATCGAATAAAAACGGCGTCAGCGATGGCTATGAAATGAAGATCGCTGTCATTTTATATGTAAATTTATATAGGAAATGCCATCGATCGTCATTTCCAAGCCAACTGGACGCCGTTTTTATTCGATCATACGGTACCTGTTCACGCCAAAACGTATAGATATCCATATATACACACCCAAGAAATTCAACGGCAAATCAACGAGATGTTAGAGAGAGGAATTATAAGACCTTCGTCCAGCCCTTGGTCGTCGCCGATCTGGATAGTGCCGAAGAAGATAGATTCCTCAGGCACACAAAAATGGAGAGTCGTAATAGACCATCGGAAGGTCAACGAAAAGACCATCGAGGATAGGTACCCTATTCCCAACATCAACGACATTCTCGACAAGCTAGGCAGATGTAATTACTTCACAATGCTTGACCTCGCTAATGGTTTCCATCATGTAGAAATGGAAGAAAATTCAATCGAAAAAACGGCATTCTCGGTAGATCGAGGACACTACGAGTTTTTACGAATGCCATTTGGGCTCAAGAATGCACCCTCGACGTTCCAACGTGTGATGGATGAAGTTCTAAAAGACATCCAGAACAAGGTGTGCATGGTCTACATGGACGACATAATAATATTTAGTACCGGATTGACAGAGCATATTCAAAATTTGAAACTGGTTTTTAAGAAATTAAGAGAAGTTCATCTGAAGATCCAGCTAGATAAATCAGAATTTCTCCACACTGAAGTCGAATTTTTAGGGCACGTTATTACACCAGATGGGATCAAGCCTAACAAGAAGAAGATTGAAGCAGTCCAGAAATTCCCGATACCAAGAACTCAACGTGAAATCAAGTCGTTCCTAGGATTATTAGGATATTATAGGAAATTTACAAAGAATTTCGCGAAGATCACTAAACCTATGACACAATGTCTGAAAAAGAACGAAAAAGTACAACATACCAAAGAATTTGTAGGTTGTTCTCAATTGTGTAAAAATATAGTAACATCTGAACCTGTACTAGTTTACGCAGACTTTACAAAACAATTCGAACTTACAAACGATGCATTGAACTATGCAATAGGAGGTATTTTATCGCAGGATAATCACCCTATCTGCTATGCGTCTAGAACTTTAAACCCTGCAGAGATCAACTACTCCACTATTGAGAAAGAACTTTTGGCAATAGTTTGGTGTTGTAAATATTTTAGACCATATTTATTTGGGTATAAGTTTGTCATAAGAACCGATCATAAACCGCTACAGTGGTTGTTCTCACTAAAAGAGCCAAATTCACGCCTGGTCCGATGGAGATTGAAGCTTGAAGAATTCGATTATACTATCGAATATAAAAAAGGGAAAAACAATCAAGCAGCCGACGCCCTTTCACGGAATCCAGTTTGTGATATGAATGTGTCTGTAACAAACAACTCAGGGGACATTGAAAATGATATTAATAATTTTTTACAAGACCTAGACTTAAACGAGAAGAACTTACTCTTTAAGGCTATCGATTCAGACCAACCAAAAATCAAAATTATTTCAGACATCCAAATTAGGCCCCCAAATCGTCAAATTAACGTAGAGAAAACATCAACAGAGCTCGAAACTGTACATACTTCAGCCGAAAATCCAGTGATGGGCATACCGATATCAGAAAAACCAGTAAACACATTTAAAAACCAATTGATAATAACCACCAGAGATATCCAAAACATTAAATGTAATTCCACTAAACCTTTCGACTACACTCGTATATACGTCACAATATCAAACAGAAACGCTACTCCAAATACAGTGAAATTATTAAAAGAATTTGTAGACCCAAAACAACATTACGCGATATTTTTCCGTGACCCAGCATTTGCAAAACATTTTGCAGTAACGATTCAAAATTTATTCAAAAATTCGTCTTATCTATTAACTCAGTGTTCTAAATTTTTGGAAGATATTGAGACAAAAGAGGAACAAGTAGAAAAATTAAAATTATACCATACAACAAAAACATGTCATCGCTGTATAACCGAAATGAAACAATCTTTATCTTTAAAATTTTATTGGCCGAAAATGGGAGATGATATCGAAAATTATATTAATAACTGTGAGATTTGTCAGAAAAACAAATACGACAGACACCCTCCAATAATTAAATTTAATTTAACACCAACTAGTTCAAAACCATTCGAACATATTCATATAGATACATTTAAGATCTCAAATGAAATTTATCTAACGATTATCGACACTTTTTCGAGATATGCACAAGCCTACTTGTTGCCACATCTCTCCGGAACCGCTGTAATAGAAAATCTCTTTAATTTTATTAGTCATCACGGGTTACCTCTAAAAATTACTACCGATAACGGCACTGAATTTAAGAATAAAGATCTTGAAGACTTTTGCAAACTCTACAAAATCGAATTACATTATACCACCGCGAAAAATTCCAACTCAAATTCCCCGGTCGAAAGATTTCATTCGACAATTATCGAACATTATCGATGTTTAAAAGAACAAAATAATCATTTTACATCAGAACAACTTATGAAAAGAGCACTTCTAGGCTATAATAATTCAATACATTCCGTAACAAAGTTTACTCCGTTTGAAGTAATTAAAGGACACATAAACAACTTAAATCCGTTTGATTTAAACGATCATACTATCATTTCAAATTATATACAAAATCACAAAGAAAGTACCGATCAACTCTATAAACAAATAGCTATAACTAATCGGGAAAAGAAAGAAAAAATCATAGAAAAGATCAATCAGAACAGGTCTGACCCACCTGATTTCGTTAAGACAGATACGGCTTATATTAAAACCAAATCTAGAAATAAAGATTTACCCAAATATAAAAAAGCAAACGTCATCAATCAAACTGATATTAAAATTCAGACAGATAAAGGAACTTATCATAAACAAAGCGCACAAAATGTAACAAAAAATTCACAGATTTTGCAACATGCGCAACCATCATAGGCGAATTGAAAATACCAGACACAAGTCAGCGGTTGTCGGCAATCACCTGCTTTTTTACATTTTATATTAACTTGTGACGTCCTTTGGAAGGGCCCAATAAAAATATAAAAGAACTAATCCTTTGGAAAGCAATTTGTCATTCGTGACATCAGCATTCCGTCAGTCTAACGTAAATGTATCGCTAATCGCCATTCACAAATATATTCCAGATACGTATAGTGAACAAGTGAACCATATAACGTTCGCAACGTTAAATAATTTTGATATTTGACTTTTATCGTGATGGCCTTTTGTAAAATTTAAGAATTTAGTGAGGAAAATATTAATGATGGAGACGAACGTGTGCGGATTCGTGAATGGTTATGATCACGGTCACGATACTATGACGGGCTCCCAGCCACGTAGGAGCCCGAAATATGCAAAAAGGGGGTCAGTTTAGATTAAGTTTATATTAGGTCTATATTTTTATTAATGCAAAACCAACAACCTAATTCTAATCTAACATAAACTCACTCCCTCTTTTGCATATTTCGGGCTATTATCTGGGTATAATAATAATAATAATAATATATAAAATACATCCCCAAGTTGTACGACTGTTAGAAACACTCATGACAACGTGGAAAACAAAATTGCATGTGGGTGCGGCACATTTGCATTACCAAACGGAGCATCTGAACATAAAAAGGGGAATTTACCAAGAGGACTCTTTAAGCCCCCTATGGT
Organism: Sitophilus oryzae; assembly: GCF_002938485.1. Classification (NCBI taxonomy): domain Eukaryota; kingdom Metazoa; phylum Arthropoda; class Insecta; order Coleoptera; family Curculionidae; genus Sitophilus; species Sitophilus oryzae. The sequence continues at coordinate 3,538,866 of NW_022146261.1, read as the reverse complement.
TCTGTTTAGCTTTAAACCCCTTAAGTCATCTACTAAATTCTAGCCCTTATGCGTACAAAATAAATAAAGAAGAAGATATCTCACACCAGTTTTATGTGGACGACCTCAAACTATATGCAAAAGGAAGACAACAATTGCATAGTCTCTTGGAGATAGTCTCTACATTTAGCAGGGGAATAAAAATGGAGTTCGGTTTGTTGTGCGAAGAAAGGTAGAAAAACAAGAACATATTGAACTAACAGATGGAAGTGTCATCAACAATTTGGAAGGGGAATATAAGTACTTAGGATTTGCCGAGTCGTTTGCTAAAAACCAGAAGATAAATAAAGAACAATACTCAGAGAAAATGACCCACAGATTGAAAACAATATTAAAAACACAATTAACAGCCAAAAACAAAATCAACGCTATGAACACATGGGTTATGCCTACTATCACTTACACCTTCGGAGTTCTTGCCTGGACTCCTACAGACATACAAGCTCTAGATCGGAAAATAAGAACGCTTCTAACAAACTATATCATACATCACCCAAAATCTGCAATAGAAAGACTATATTTACCAAGATGCGAGGGCGGTAGAGGTCTAACCAATTTAGAGCTGGCTTTAAAACAAGAAAAAAACAGCTTATGTAAATATTTCAATAGACAAAACCATCCATTAATTAGAGCAATAATCCAAATATATAAGCAGTTATCACCACTATCACTTTCAGATGTTAGAGAAGACCAACCCATACCACAAACTTTTAAAGAAACATGGCAAAAGAAGTCTCTGCATGGTAGGTTCTATAACAGTTTGCAAAATCCTGATGTAGCAAAAGAAGAATCGTTTCTTTATCTAACACAGGGATATTTATATACTGAAACTGAAGGGGCATTGACAGCAATACAGGACCAAGTAATTCCAACTAAAAACTATAGGAAATTCATATTAAAAGAGAACTTACCAGATAAATCATGCCGCATGGGGTGCAAACAGGAGGAAACAATCCAGCACATAGTGTGAAGCTGCACTCATTTGGCTCCTACGGAATACCTCAACCGACACAATGAAGTAGCCAAAATTATCCACCAAGAACTGGGTGTGAAACATAAAATAGTCCAAAATAAAGAGGCATATTATAAATACCAGCCTAAAGCGATAATCCAAAATGATTCTGCTAAGCTTTATTGGGATATGAGCATAATTATGGATCAACTAGTACCCAATAATAGGCCTGATATCATGCTGTTGGAAAAGGAAAATAAAGAACTTACCAATATAGACGTGTCAATTCCTGTAGATGATAACATAGGTAGGGCGTACAAAGAAAAGATAGATAAATATGAGGCTCTAAGCGTTGAGTTGAAGAGAGTTTGGAATCTAAAAACCGTAAAAATTTTGCCAATAATTATTACTGCCAACGGTTTAATACATAAAAACTTACTTGATATCCCGAGGCGTTTGGGATTACGAAGACCAGTCCTTGTTCTATTACAAAAAGCTGCAATTCTGGGCACTACAGCAATTGTGAGACGGTTTCTGTCCAGGTGATGTGGAAATATGATAGCCTTGGTTAAACCCCGGCTAGCGCATAAGAAAAACCTGTGAATTTAATAAAAAAAAAATAATAATAAACTTTATTTCTAAATTACAATATAAAATTGTGATAGAATAGTCAAAACAAATACAATAATAAGCCTTTTACCTATGCATCTATGTGAAAACGAAAAAATACTGATACAAGCAATATCTTTCTTTTTTCTTCGTATGATTTTAACAATTTATTATACATTTTCCATAAAAAATTCATTTATGTTGTAATATACTTTTTCTAATAAAAAATTTTTCAACTTATTTCTAAAAACATTTATATTCTTACTTATTTTAAATTCAGTTGGTAAGCAATTAAACATTCTTAATGCTAAACACTGCGGTGAATTTAACATCACATTAGTACGACATGGTATTTGATAAAATTTATGATTAGTTCTTGTATTGAAATTATTATAAACAAATATACACAGCTCTTGAATAAAGATACTCGTCAAAGTTAGTAACTTATATTCTCTAAATAAATCTCGACAAGTTTGCCTTGGAGAAACACGAGCAATACACCTAAGTATTTTTTTTTGGACAGTGAAAACCTCCTTAATCCTAGTGGATGTTCCCCACAGTATTATGCCATAGCGTAATCTTGATTCGACGTATGCGTAATATATATTTGTTTAGATATAATATCTCTGAGATTTCTAAAAAGGTATAATGTAGAATTTAATTTTGGTAATAAGCTGTCACAATGAAGATTCCATGTAAGACATTCGTCTAGAATTAAACCAAGAAATTTTACACTACTACAATCCTGCTGTAAGACAGCGTCATTAAGTGATATTAAAATTTTTTCACAGTTTTTTTGACGATTATGAAATCTCAGGTATGTTGTTTTTTCAGTGTTAAAAAATAATGAGTTGTCACAAAACCACGAATGCAAATTTTGCAAAAAATCCATACATTTTTTTTCCAAAACGCTATCCTCAGAATCGGATAGTATAACTGATGTATCATCCGCATAAACAGTTATATGTGCCAATGGTGAAAATAAATCCATTTCAGCAACATAAATTAAAAACATCACAGGCCCTAAGACTGAACCTTGTGGAACTCCCATATTTACATATTCATTATTAGAGTTGTACTGCTTAGAATTACCATTTTGAAAGTGCGATAACTGGACGTACTGATGTCTATTTATCAGAAGTCTTGAGCCAATTTAACGCACAGCCACGCACTCCAGAGTTCTCAAGCCTATGTATCATTTTTTTATGATCGATACAGTCAAATGCCCTACTTAGATCGCAAAATATTCCAATAGGACATTCGCCTGCTTCCACAAATTTCACAATTTTCTCGTAAAAACATGTTAATGCTGTTATGGTAGATTTATTTCTAACAAATCCATGCTGACTTTCAGGAATTACGTTAAACTTGGTCAAAAATGGCTGTAGCCTATCTAAAAAACTGTATGATATTTCTTGTATGATATTATTATCGATAGATAATTCTATGTTGGACTTTTGTTTTTCAATTTTGTTATTGAGTTCTTTAACTATACTCCATGCACTTCTTCCGGGATTATCAGATTCTGATATTTTTTTCTCATAATAGGTATATTTTTTTTGTCCAGTTTACTAAATTTCTATGTTTTGTTTTATATTCTTTATATATTTTTATAAAATTGTTATATCTTTTAGATAAAAAATAAAAGTTTTTCAACTTTTCACTGGAGTCTCTAATTTGTTGTGTTATCCAAGATTTGTTGGAATGAATTAATTTAGTCTTCTTAACAGGAAAACATATATTACAATGATACAAAAATATATTTAAAAATAAGATCATACCTTTCTCTATATTATTCATATTATATAAATTTTCCCACGATTCATTCTCTAAAGCAGTTTTAAAACTATTAATACTACAGTTATCGAATTTTCGTTTAAAAATGTATGAAGTCTTGTTGCAATTCGTGATATTGCCAAAATGTTGAAAAATATCTCTGTGGTCTCTGTAGGAAACATCCACCACAATCGGGAAATTCTAAGTCTCAAAATTTATAAAAATTTGATCTAGCGTTGATACAGATATACCTTGCACCCTTGTAGGCCAGTGTATCAAGTGGTAAAAACCAAACGACTCCAATACTAAAAGTAGACGTTGAAAATCATTGTTATTTTTTAAATACGAATTTATATTAAAGTCACCTGTAACTATTAGATAATCGCTTGGTTTATATAAGAAATTTAAAACATTATATATATTATCTATAAATATATTCACATCTCCTAGTGGCGACCGATAGCAATTTACTAATTTATACGATTTTCCATTTAGACTAAATGAAATTGCACATACCTCGAAATTTTTTTCTCTAGAAAAATTATCCACGTTAATGACCTTATAATCCATACCAAGTCTAGTCCTAATTCCAACGCCACCACGTTGATACACACTTCGGCAAAACTTCGCACTTAATTTATAATCCGGTATACACATGCTGTCTATATTTTCGTATTTACACCATGTTTCTGTTAAACATATAAACATCAAATTTTTGTAATTTTCAATATCCATAATCAAATTGTCAATTTTGGTCACGTTTAATCCCTGTATGTTGAGAAGCAGCAGATTTGAATCTATGACGATCTTATGTCCTTCTTCTTTAGATATAAAAAACGGCTAATACAAGCATTTTCTGGCCACTTGGTTGCATCCATTGCATCCTTGAGATGGTCTTGATAAATGTCCACCTTGAAAGATGAATACACTTCGGGGTGTTTTGACGAAAGCTCTTCACATGTAACTTCCGGAAATGATGGTTTTAAAAATTTGGTAAGTTGATCAGCTTTGGTATTTGGAGCAAGACGATAAACATGTAGCGACGCTATTTTTGGAACTCCTTTAATATAGTTATCATTGGATTCCATAGATTGTTTTCCTATAACAACATGTGGTTTCTTTCGATTCTGACTCTGCGTATTTTTACTATTATTTCCTGTATTATTTATATTTATTTTATTAATTTAATTATTTACACTTATTCTGTGTTTGAAATTTTAAAATTTCTGCAGAAACCATTTTTGAATCTATGCGATTAATTGGCAAAGAGTTTGCTGCAGAAATACTAGTAGCGGTTGAATCTATGCGATTAATTGGCAAAGAGTTTGCTGCGGAAATACTAGTTGTTTACCCCCAGGTGGGCTCCAGTTTTACCACCGTGAATTTCTTCCAATACCTGGGTAACTTTCTTCCTTGGTACCAGTAACTGAGTTGTTACTGTCCTGCCATCCGCACTTTCCCACGTGCGCTTTAACAATCCATTCTCAATAACCAGTGAATTCCACTGAGCCCAGAGAGCTTTGAAAACGAGCCCTCTGTCCGCAATATCCTGCCACGGTGGTCTCTCGCCGTTACCTTCCTTGAGCCGTAGTATTGCTCCGATGTCTGGATCTTCCATTTGATCTTTCCTCAATTGTGTCGTCGTCCACTGTTCATCGGTTCCAAGTTTAAAACTCCTTATCATGACAGTGCCTTCACGTTGTTCCGTTTTACAGCAGTGCTTACAATCGGTTTGACAGGGTCTTCTGGATAAACCGTCTGCGTTACCATGCATTTTTCCAGCACGATGTTGGATGGTAAAGTGATACTGTTGGAGCTTCTCGAGCCATCGTGCTATTTGACCTTCAGGTTGTTTCATCTCCATAAGCCACTTGAGAGCCGCATGATCTGTCCTAATTAAAAATTCTTGGCCGTACAGATATTTATGAAAATGATCAACTGCCTTCACAATTGCTAGCAGCTCCTTCCGGGTAACGCAGTAATTCCTTTCTGGTTTGGATAGAACTCGACTGTAATATTCTATCACTCGTTCTTCGCCATCTTGCACTTGTGATAGCACTGCACCTATGCCGATATTGCTGGCGTCGGTATCCAGGATATACCTCCCTTGTTGTTGCGGGTAGGCTAGAATAGGACTTGAACATAAAGCCGCCTTAAGTCTTCCAAAGGCTACATCACAATCGGTGTTCCATTCGTAGCCGACTTCATCACCTGTAAGTCTATGTAAGGGTGCAGCTATATTGGCAAATCCCTTGACAAATCTTCTGTAATAGGTGCATAAACCCAGAAAACTTCTAAGTTCATGTTTGTCGCGAGTTTAGGCCAATCCTTGATTGCAGCGATTTTCTTCTGGTCAGTGTAAATTCCGTCTGCTGAGACTACATGGCCCAAAAATTCCACTTGTCGCTGGAATAAGCTACACTTCTTCGGGTTCAAGTACAGGTGAGCATTCCGTATGCGGCCGAAGACTTCTTCTAGATTTCGCAAATGCTCCTCAAAAGTTCTTCCCATAACCAATACATCGTCGAGGTAAACCAAGCACGTTTTCCAAGTTAATCCTCTTAACACCACCTCCATGAGACGTTCGAAAGTGGCTGGAGCATTGCATAATCCAAACGGCATGACCTTGAATTGGTATAGTCCGTTTCCTGTAGAAAAAGCCGTCTTTTCTTTGTCTTCCTCGTCCAGACCAACTTGCCAGTATCCACTCTTTAAGTCGAGAGTGGAGAACCAGCACGAACCTGCCAGTGTGGTTAACGTGTCGTCTATACGTGGCAGTGGGTAGCTGTCCTTCTTAGTGACGTCATTGAGCTTCCGATAGTCCACGCAGAATCGTGTACTACCATCTTTCTTCGTCACCAAAACAACAGGAGATGACCATGGACTCGATGATTCTTCGATAACTCCATCTTCTAGCATCTTATCTACCATGGTCTCCATTTCTTGTTGTTTGGAAAGGGGCACCCTTCTAGGACGTTGTCGAATAGGCTGGGCATGACCAGTTTTAATCCGGTGCTTCACAAAATCTGTTCTTCCACTGTTGTTCTTTTCAAAAATACTGCCATGCCTAAACAGGAACTCCTTAGCCTTCTGTTTCTCCTCAGATGTTAGGTGATCCCATGGCTGCTCTAGATGTTTTAGTGTTTCTTTGGATGTCTTTTGTGTAACAGCTGACGACACTTCATCACATCGGGTGACACTTCTTACAGGTTCGCAGATGGCTATCTTGTCACCTTTTTGGATCTTGACACAATTCGGGAAAACATTCGCAATTCTGATCGGTATATTCTTGTCGGTGTTCACCAATGATTTGAATTTTCAATCTTCGAAAATGTTCTCAAGCCGGTCCTGTTCTTCTTCTTTGTCTTGTTGTCGTTGAATTTTCAAATCTTCGAAAATTTTGTCTTGATTTTCCAGAATTTTCAGTAGGCGGTCTTGTTCTTCTGCTTTCTCTTTTCGCAGCTTCTCTTGTTCTTCTGCCTTTTCTCTTCTCATATTCTCCATAAAATCGCCTAATAGTTTGCTTACTTCCTCCATTTTCTTCACTTGTTCCCTTGTACCAACCATAAAAATACTCTAATCCGGTCCAAAAATCTTCCAATTCACTTAATTTCTTCTTAAAATCCTCTTGAATCGCACTTCCGACACCAATTGTTACGGATTCCGTGGGTCCACTATTTAAACTCACGATAAAATACTTAACGAATTTATTTGTTTCACTCTGTACACACAACTTATACTATTTACAACACAACTTATGCAACTACTATTACTCTAACGGTATTTCGCGGTATTTTCAAACTTCAGACTTCAAACTTCAAACTTCAAACTTCAAACTTTAAACTTGTCCAACTGTCAAAGCGCGGGCCTTATATACCCCCTGGCGGTTGTTTCTAGATTTTTCTAAAGAATTCTATAATTTTCTTTACTTTCTGGCGAATGCGCCAGGTTCCTCAATGCACTTTGCGATTTTAGCAGTATGCAGTTATGCAACCAGTAATACACCTTGACAATATTTTTAATGAGAATACCCTTTTTTTATTTTAGCAAAAAATCATGTTTTTTCGAAATTTTCAAAGTAAAATAACTCCGTTATTTTGGACTTATTTGAGAAACGAAAAAGAGAAAATATGTTTCTTTTATCGAGATAAAAAATAAAATACTTGCACTTATTTCTGGGACACCCTGTATATTCGAAAAAATCGAAAACGAAAACATATTTTTCCAGCAAGACAAGGCACCGCTTCAGAGTTAGAACTACTTATGCGAGGGTATCTTTCATCCCCACTGAATTACATAATTAATTCCGCGAGAAATGTTCAAAAACTGCCCCGTCTGTCCATAACAGAAGACGGTTGACATATCGAACAACCAAAATCTCAAATTTTGGTTTGATATTAATTTTTATTGTTATTAGATATAGTTTAAATGTGTTGATGTTGTTAAATGTAATTTAAATTGTTATAAAATTCTGCATCTTTAATTGCAAATATTATTCCGCCGTTCAAAGCCTACTTATTCAAAGTGGGCGAATTTTTACAAACTGTATATCTCGAGAGAAGAGGAATCGAGCAAAATATCAAGTTAAATTATTTTCAATGAATTAAAAATATACAGGGTGTCCCGTATAAACAATCAAATTTTCTATTCATAATTCCTAAATTGTTAATTTAAAAAAAAATATTCTTAAACTATTAAATTCTACATAAAAAGGTGCTTTGGAAATGTTTTCATAAAAATACAAAATTTTCTATAGCAAAAAAGTTACAGTGATTAGTTAAAAATGCACTTTTTGGAAAAACATCCCGTAATTCCGAAACGGTAACAGATATCTATTTGCGGTTTTCACCGTCATGTTTTTGATAAAAATTAAGCTCCAGACACCGATATTAGTCTTCGTCTATCTCCTACAGAAAAGGGTGTTTCCCTTTAAATGCGTCCAATTTGGCCCACCATGTACATGTGTTGATAAATAATATATGTCAAGGGTCGACAAAGCCCCGGAACTTAAGATAACGCTGAGCCGGCAGTCGTTGGCAGTCGCTGGCAGTCGTTGGCAGTCGCTAGCAGTCGTTGGCAGTCGCTGGCAGTCGCTGGCAGTCGCTGGCAGTCGTCAGCAGTCACTGACAGTCGTCGGCAGTCTTGTATAAAATGACATTTTGGCAATACGTGTACATTTTTTACCCTAGTGAGACTAATTTAGTTTGCAGCTTCTTTTCATCATACCTAATAAAAACCCGTTACAACCACTACTCATAGTATGTACCTATGTATTTTTAAGCATCATTATGAGATTTAAGAGTTTACCACAATTTAAACTTAAGATAATTATTTAATTATTAAATCCATAATTATATTAAAATATAACACTTACGAAGTTAATAAATATTAACTATTTCTACTTAATCATTTAATAATTCTGATAAAAACACGCTTGATTTTTTATTTTAGAAATCATACGGGCTATAATCATTAATATGACTATATCAACAATATTTAACTAAAAATTTATTTGAAGGAATGCTACTGTATTACAATAATTATTGTAAGACAAGTATGTAATAATAACTCGGAATAATTATTAAAAACTGCTCATCGCGTTATCGATGTCGGGGTCATATCACTTTTATTTAGTCTTGTCTATTATTTTATTAGCCGTTTACCTATAGTTTGATTTCATATCCCTAATGCAGATTTTAATGTGCCATTTTTTTTATTGGATTTTTTTGCATATTTGGTATATTCTATGAAGTGATTTAACTGCTCCTGTCCATTTTTCAATTATTAAAGCAATTATTAAAGCATATATTATTATATTAGTGTATAGTATTTGTATTATGGGTTTATTTTTTAAGAAATGCATTTTTTTTTCACATTAAAATAAACATAGCTTCCTAAATCACTAGCTAGCCATTTTTAAATACAGGGTGTTAATTAAGTATCTGGTCAAACTTCAAGAGGTGATTCTTTGAGTATTTTTAAGGTAAAAATAATATAAAACAAAAAAAAAAAAAAAAAAAATGTATTAATTTTTTAAAGGAAACAGGTTGGTCAAGGTGTTTTTCCTAAATAAGAAGCTTATTGTGATTAAGTATCTCAAAGATTCCGTTAGCCGATTGTTTGTTTGAAATTTCGGCGGTGTGTTGAACTTTGATCAAGTTTAGCATAATAAATGATAAGTTAATTTACAATATATTCAAAACAATAATTAAACTAACTTAGTCGCGGTGGCAATAAATATTTGGCACCGTCTTGGATTAATTTGTTTTACACTTGTTGACGGTGGAAACCATACAAGCTTTTTCTTTGTTCCTATAGCTGTTGTTAAATCTTAAAAAATAATCATAAAAAGATATAAGGTTCCTAATAGCCTAAATTTTAGCAAAATTGTATCAGCAGATCGATGAGACCCCGAGTTAATATGTGTTTTGGACTTAATGATTTTAATTAATGACTCCTTTAATGCATTACCTATCCTATCGCCGAAGAAAAAATATTGTATAAAAGTCTAAATTATTATTTATGTTTTTTTTTTTTTTTAAAGAGTTTTACGTTTCAATTATTTATTTTGTCCTTGCGGCTCAAGACTAAACATCATATGCCACAATATCCATAAATAGTTGGCCCACTGATATATTAATAAGACCTCATTTCAGTCTTCGGACGTCCTTGTTCTATTCAGCTATCGACTTTCGTGTTGACAAGTTGATTAGGCAGGTTATTGAACTCGCCTGACCGTACCATGTCCCGTCTAGCATGTCGTCTAGCCAGAAGTATTTTCAATACTAAAAATGTAGGAATATCTTATTTTTTTTACTAGCATCGTCATTCGCTTAGATGGATCTGTTATCACTTGTTATGTGTCGCGCAAAGAAAAACTCTGCCGCAAACTGCCGACCGTTCCGCTGTGTGGTAATGTTCTGGTTGGATACAAACAGTCCCAGCAAGTCGCGGCAATAGTGCTGTCATGAATCCTATAGCTCAACTAGAATAAAAAAAACTTGGAATTTCTTTAAGTGCATACCTAAAATATGTAGCGAGGATGTATTCAATAAAATATTTAACCTTTTATAGTGTGGCTCAAAAAAGTGTGAGTGGACTGGGATGACTTTTTAAAGGAACACTCTGTATTTTGGCACTTTTTGGCTTCCTTTCTGATTACTACATAATCCTGTTAACGGTTATACAGGGGTGTCCCACAATCGATGCTAGCATAGTTAACTGGTAGTGCATAGTTCATACACCCAGAAACACGGCCTATCGAGTTTCTTGCGAAGAAAAAAAAATGTTGAAGAATTTTATATTTTTTCTTGACATTTCCTGGAAAATGTTTGAATAAACTTTGAGTGCCCGACTGCTCACTCCCCGGGAAATTCGTTTAGCGGGCATAGAGAGAGTCGGAGAGAATGCAACGTTGCCACCTCCTACTATACCCGCACATTCCTGCAAATGTTTATCTATAAATATCAATTATTTTTAGTTGCTACAGAAAAAAATACGAAAATTAATTTTTAAAATTCATATTTTTTTTATTTTATTAATTCTAATTCTAGAGAAACGCGCATAATATTTAAATACTTTTTACAGTGGAGTAAACTGAAAAAATATATTTTTATTTATTTGGCAATAGTTTAAAGTACGGTCTTGTTTGTGCATATTAGGTAAATATTTTTTTTTTTTTTTTTTTTTTTTTTTAAATATACCTTTTTAATGTTTATGTTAGAGCTTACCCTTTTAATGAAGGTGTTTTTTATCCAGCACACATATACGCAAACACATACACACCAATTATCTATTAAACTGAACATCAAAAACCTATCACATGCCTATCAGACTTTTAAAATATTATTTAAAACTTTTTTCTTTTTTTTTTTTTTAGTTTTATTTATATTCATAAATACAATAAAAAATGTTAAAAAAAACTTGCTTTTTAATAACTACTATATCCGGGGCTTGATGGGTAGAGCAGTCGGGAGGTTTCCTTCGACATTTCTTCAAAAGCGACGCAACCCCAGGACAGAACGATTCGAAAACCTGAAGGAATTAGCAAATGCACAAGATTTTTCTGTGAGGCAATTTTGACTTAGCGTCCTCTACTGGACTGATGTATAACTATTATGGGTCAACGTTTTGGTGTTTAATAGAAGAGTAATAAATCAATTTTGCTAAATGTTTAATGTATGGGAGAGTAGGGATATCCCAAAAATAAAGATACAAAGTACAATGATAAATGAATTAAAGGTAAATATCAAAGAATATTCTACGTTTTATCTAAAATAGTAAAAATATGGAAGTCCCCGACAAAAGAATCTGGAACACTTAGATATAAAGTGATAACAAAATCGGCGATGCGCAGTGAGCACGTTGACACATTAATTTTTCAGTTCATTGCTAGATGGCCTTTACTAGGGATGCACTGCAAACAAATATTCCAGGAAAACTAAAGTGTTTCTTTCTTATCGTAAATTTTCCTAACAAATAAAAACCGTAAAACATGGTAATAAATTAAAATCGGTGGTACAGTCAAAGAGTAGATAAGGCAAGAGACGACAGTGAACAAAGAAGTCGAATTTCGCAAGAGAGACGCAGATATATTAAAATTGTAAAGGTCCCATCCAAAGACCCATTTTTGTTTGTTGCCAATATATATTTTCTTTGAAAAATAAACAAAGATGTTTCTGAAAATAAATTAATAAGATAAGAAGCGAATATAAGTAACCGTAGTGTTAATACGGGAAAATTAAATGTGTTAGTTTTAGGTTTGTTGAAGGTTCGTTTTTTCGCAATGTACTGATAATATCAAAGAAACAGAATGAACATGGTGCGAATTTCAAAAGATAAACAGATAAAGATTCTGAAAAATCTGACAACTGCGAACATTTTTATTTATTGAACCTAAAAGATTTTAGGACGCCTAAAAATCAGCTGTGCTAAATAACAGGCTTAAACATTAAACAAAATCTGATTAGTGTTTTCCTTGCATTTTTTTGGCGCACCCCTTTTTTAAAAGAAGTTGTTTTCAGAGTTTTTTGCGATATATTAATCGGTTTTTGAGAGTTTTAAGGTTTAATTTTAGTATCGTTTTTATTGCGTTCTAATTTGTAATTATTGTGTAAATTATGAAATACTGGCAAAGCAGACACGAGTAGCAGGTGAAAAGGACGAATGGTGGCATCTGTGTGGTTGCCTTATAAAGACTGCAAAAATAGGTCTTGTTCTTCGACAAACATAATATTTTTTTTTTTTTTTTTTGAAAAAAGGTTTTGTTGGATGTATTTTTATTTAGAAAATGATAGCTATTTATATATCTATGTTACATAAAACTGAAATTGTTAAATCCATAGATTTCCGGGAAGACGATGGTTTAAGAAAGCTTGGTTAAATTGCGAGGATTTATTACGAATAAAAATTACGCACGTTTCATTTCATTAATTAATTTAATATTTTTTTTTGTTACATAAACTCCCCGATACATTGGGTGGGAATATTACAAGCTTGTTTCAAGGGT